>NW_015151624.1:57882-62398 GCF_000732505.1 Cyprinodon variegatus
TCCATCCATCCATCCATCCATCCATCCATCCATCCATCCATCCATCCATCCATCCATCCATCCATCCATCCATCCATCCATCCATCTTCTTCCGCTTATCCGGGGTCGGGTCACGGGGGTAGCAGCTTCAGTAGGGAGTCCCTCTTCCCAGCCATTTCGGCGTGTCCTGGGTCTCCCCTGAGCCCCCTCCTGGTTGGACACCTCAGCAGGGAGACGCCCAGGAGGCATCCTAATCAGATGCCCGAGCCACCTCAACTGGCTCCTCTCGATGTGGAACCATAAGGCTCTCCCCCCCCCCCGGAAGACCGAGCTCCTCACCCTATCTCTAAGGGAGAGCCCAGACACACTACAGAGAAAACTAATTTCAGCCGCTTGTATCCAGGATCTCATTCTTTCGGTCATGACATAAAGCTCACGACCATAGATGAGGGTAGGAACATAGATCGACAGGTAAATCAAGAACTTTGCTTTTTGGCTCAGCTCTCTCTTCACCACAACAGACCGGTACAGTGCAAGCTTCACAGCAGACGCCGCACCAATCCTCCTATCGATCTCCTGCTCCATCTTCCCCTAACTCGTAAAGTCACTCCACCCTTTTCCGGCTCAAGACCATGGTCTCGGATTTGGAGGCACTGATTCTCATCCTGGCTGCTTCACACTCGGCTGCGAACCGCTCCAGTGAGAGCAAACACAACCACATCATCTGCGGATAACAGAGATGCAATACTAAGGCCACCAAGACACATTCCCTCAACACCTTGGCTGCTCCTAGAAATTCTGTCCATAAAAGTTATGAACAGAATCGGTGACAAACGGCAACCTTGGCGGAGTCCAACCCTCACCGGAAACAAGACCGACTTACTGCCGGCAATGCGGACCAGGCTCTGACACTGATCATACAGATACCTCACAGCCCTTATTAAAGGGCCCGGTACTCCATACTCCCGGAGTACCCTCCACACGACCCCACGAGGGACACGGACGAATGCCTTCTCCAGATCCACAACACACATGTAGACTGGTTGGGCAAACTCCCATGCAACTTCCAGAATCCTGTTGAGGGTATAGAGCTGATCCAGTGTTCCACGGCCAGGATGAAAACCACACTGCCCCTCCTGAATCCGAGATTCGACTATCCGACAGACCCTACTTTCCAGAACCCCGGAATAGACCTTACCAGGGAGGCTTTAGAATGTGATTTCTCTGTAATTGGAACACACCCTCCGGTCTCCTTTTTTAAATAGAGGGACCACCACCCTGGTCTGCCAATCCAGGGGAACTGCCCCCGATGTCCACGTGATGTTGCAGAGCCGCGTTAACCAACTCAGCCCCACAACATCCAACGCCCTAAGGAACTGAGGGCGAATCTCATGCACCCCTGCATCCTTGCCACCGAGGAGCTTTTTAACCACCTCAGTGACTTCAGCAACAGAGATGGGAGGACCCAAGCCAGAGCCTCCAGGCTCTGCTTCCTCGATGGAAGATGTGTTGATGGGATTAAGGAGGTCTTCGAAGTACTCCACCCACCAACCTACAACGTCCCGAGTCAAGGTCAGCAGCACACCACCCCCACTATAAATAGTGTTGGTACTGCACTGCTTCCCCATCCTGAGACGCCTTATCGTGGACCACAATCGCTTCGAAGCCGTACCGAAATCTTTCTCCATGGCCTCTCCCAACTTTTCCCACGCCCGAGTTTTCGCCTCAGTCACCAGCCGAGAAGCCTGTCGCTTTGACTGCCGGTACATATCAGCTGCTGGAGTCCCACAGGTCAATAAAGCCCAATAGGACTCCTTCTTCAGCTTGACAGCTTCCCTCACTGCTAGTGTCCACCAGCGTGTTTGTAGGGTTGCTGCCGCAACATGCACCGACAACCTTGCAGCCACAGCTCCGACTAGCCGCCTCAACAATAGAGGCACGGAACATGGTCCACTCAGACTCAATGTCCCCCACCTCCCTCGGAATGTGTTCAAAGCTCTGCCGGAGATGGGAGTTGAAGGTCTTTCTCACGGGGACTCTGCCAGATGTTCCCAGCAAACCCTCTCGATACGTTTGTGCCTACCAGGTCTGACCGGCGTCCTCCCCCACCATCGGAGCCAACTCACCACCAGGTAGTGGTCGGTGGAGAGCTCCACCCCTCTCTTCACCCGTGTATCCAAGACATGCTGCCGCAGGTCAGATGAAACAGCAATGAAATCGATCATTGAACTACGGCCTAGGGTGTCCTGGTGCCGAGAGCACATATGGACACCCTTATGCTTCAACATGGTGTTCGTTATCGACAATCCATGACGAGCACAGAAGTCCAACAACAGAACAGCGCTCAAGTTCAGGTCAGGTGGGCCATTCCTTTCAACCATGCCTCGCCAGGTCTCACTGTCATTGCCCATGTAAGCGTTGAAGTCCCCCAGAAGAACAAGGGAGTCCCCAAGAGGGACACTCTCCAGTACCCCCTCTAAAGACTCCAAAAAGGGTGGGTAATCTGAACTGCTGTTTGGCACATACAGTGGGGCAAAAAAGTATTTAGTCAGCCACCAATAGTGCAAGTTCTCCCACTTAAAAAGATGAGAGAGGCCGGTAATTTTCATCATAGATATACCTCTACTATGAGAGACAAAATGAGAAAAAAAAATCCAGAAAATCACATTGTCTGATTTTCAAAGAATTTATTTGCAAAATATGGTGGAAAATAAGTATTTGGTCANATATATATATATATATATATATATATATATATATATATATATATATATATATATATATATTTTATTATGCAGTGTTGGGTTGAGGGGATGGAAATTTCATCTGTGTTGTATGTTTACATGTAGCACATTTGACAATAAAGTTAAGTTGAGATGAGAGTTGAGTGATTTGTTTTTTTTGCCCCATTTTGTGTGTGAAATGATTTTTTTTAACTATTTGATTAAATCTGCATTGAATTAGATGCATATTTGCGAGTGACATGAACACATGGAAAACAAATTATTATCCAGCTATTCTCTTTAATACAAAATAACAAACTTTGCTGAATAAAATAAGTATCTTAAGCATAAGCCTGTCCTGCTTAACTCCAGACTGTAAACTTGTGAACATATTTGCGCCATAAATGCAACGACTGTAGGCTAGAGATGTAAAACAGAAAAAAAAAAAAAAAAAAAAATCTTTAGCTCAATGCTACATTATGTAGCAATAGCCTACTTTTTCCACTGGTATTTTCGGAGCTCTTGCAGCAGTGATGAGTTGTTTTTCTGAGTGCTGCAGAGTAAAGATGAGTAAACCATCGCCAGCATTAAAATTACTCCATTCGTCCCCCATACTGCTCTGTTGTCTCCAGCTGTCTTCTCAGTTAGACACTTGGTTCAACCAATGGGATGAGGGGATTCTCGAATGTTACATATATGGTGTCTGGTCATTGGTCACAATGCAGTACAGGGCCCGGGAACCATAGACATATATAAAGAGTAGACCCCGCATGGGCCGCTCTCGCCTACAGGGGCTGACGAGATTTAGGAGCGCCGTCTTGGGGCGGTCGACTGCTCTGCTCAGTGTAATGTGTTGACCAGGCACAGAATCAATTTAGTCAACTTTAACTTGCTGAATATTGAACTATATTGAATGTGTTTACTTATTTACATATATTCATTTATATGGGTGATCCTTTAACTACAGGCACGTTTATGTCCTTTGATCACATTTCATGATTTTTTTTAAAAAAAAGGGACATTTCACACCTTCATAGTTATCTTTACAATGAAACTGTTTTAGGACATTTGTTTTAGTAATCTGTAATGACTTTTTCTCCTTTTTTCAGCCTACTTTAAAACCTTCTTCATAACTTAAGTTATAATGTTCCCCTTTAATTAAAAAAACAGGTATTTACATCTTGAAATGTATCTTGCTATTCCAATGCTATATCTCAGGTTATGGCAATATAAGATTCACGTTGTGTCCTCATCACAATTAATTTACCTTAACCATAAATGTATGTCTTTAACAATAAAGGCATAAACAGTAAGAACTATATATGAAATAGTTCTTCAAGTAAGAAAACATTATGTGTATCATTTTATTTTAGAATAATTTACATGTGATGGAAATTACAATTGTGCCAGACGAGTTGGGAAATCTGTTAAAAAACACCAATTTGTCTTAAAAAATCAGTGTGTTTTCTTATGAATCTTCAAAGTAGACCAGTTATGCTAACCAATTACATTGTGAGAATTTATATTTTATTATACTTTTTGTCTTCAAGTTTGCAGGGCCAATAGTGCCCATAGTTAAAGAATCACCCTATATATATATATATATTCACTTTTATATATATATATATGGCTCGAGGAAACAGGCTTGATCTGGGAGACATGGAAGGTCGGATGGATTCGGAGGGAAGGAGGAAGTTGGAGACGGACAGCTGATGGGTTGATGACACGGGAGATTTTGAATGGGCCTATGAATCTCGGGGAAAGTTTTCGAGACATCCCCTTGAGGGGGATGTCTCGAGTGGAAAGCCACACTT
>NW_015151624.1:62420-89420 GCF_000732505.1 Cyprinodon variegatus
GTTTCTTTTTTCAGATTTGTGGAGATTTTGATGGTAACATGCAGTACCTGCTTTTTGTTGATTTTTTGATACAGCAGCTCTATCTACAGCATATTTACATGCATGAAATGTCCATTTCATGTTGCCTTAACTGCTGTATGTCAAGTTACTGAGGAACAAATGGGGTAAATGTGTGTTCAGAGTAAACAATACATGGATGTCTGCTACCTTGTTTGGTTGCCTTGACCCTTTTATTTCTACTGTGTAGTAATGCTCACTTTAGTACAGCTCAGTCCATAGATCTCTGATGGGTAAGTTTTTCTTTCTAAGTTTTTTCTTGTACAAATGCTGCAAAGCTGCCTCTCTGACAGTCAATCTCACACATCTGCGACTCAGCACCTGTGTCTTACCTTAATACCTTTCCTGTGATAATGCCCCTCTAGAAGTCGTGTTATCATTCTTCTATCTCCTATTAGGTGAGATCACATTGTACGATGTTTTACTAATATGAACTGTTTCACATGAAACACTTACTGTCCATACTATTCTCACCAAACTGTGATAACTGTGATTAAATTCAGTGTAAGCAAATGCCATATGCTGCCAAACCTCAAAAATACCTGCCACGCTCTTGCCACCCCATCAATATTTTTCTAGGTCCGCCCCTGCTTAAAGCAAACAGAAGTTGGAGGTGAGAAAGCTTGGACCTGATTGGCCGATTATCAAAATTAATCGACTGTTGAAAGACAGAGGGAAACGGTACACTCAGGCTTATTCCAGGATGATAATGACCTGTTATCTTGTATTGCTCAGCTAATTTTATTAAATTTTACATTATTCTCACAGTTGTGTCAAAAAGACTCTGCTTCTGCTGTCCTATTCTTTTCATTTATGCATTCACATAAATTTATGATCACCACCAAATGGACCTAAACATAATTCATTAAATCATCACATGCTCCTTTCCTTAAAGTCAGAATGTTACAAAACGAGATTAACATCATACATTGTACGAGATGGACAGAGCATAATACCACATAGCTATAATAAAGTAATAAAGCTTACTTCGCTTTGACCTAACCTAATTAACACAGGTGAAATGAACGTGGAGCAACTTCCTGTAGAACAGTTGCTTTAATATTCTATCCCTCATCATCCTGAATCCTTACTGGGTCCTTGTATAAAAATGGGGATAGATGCTTAAATGATCTGTCATAACTTTTGTTTTACTCTACTTTTGTAACATATACTCCAACTTTGACGATTTTTTTGCACCTTGTTCATTACCTTCAAAACTTGGCAGAGTTGTATGAATCTTCCAATTCATGAAAAGTTCAGCAGGTGATAATCCACACTGCGATGGTGATGATCTGTAGCTTAATAAAGCTAAATACAGGGCTTCCAGTTTGAACGTCACCACGATGGGCATGCTGTGAGAGGGCTCCCAAGAGAAATCAAAGAAATTGAAAACACAACCCCACTAAAATGACGAAAACATATCCATAAAGTTAAAAAAGAACCGGGGTGAGCGAAATATGTCAAAACCAATGCTTTGTGGTGCAAAAAGCAGATGTTTTAAGCCGAGAAAATATTGCTAATATTTTGGCTAATGCTAACCGCTATTTATCTCGAACCTCTACTGTCAAGAAGTATGGCTTCTCCGTTTGATTTGAGCTAAGCAAGCAACAGTTGTAACATGGCTGAATAGGAGACGGTGTTGAATGAATAAAGAAGCTTCCCACACGAAAATAATGCGCGTCTGGGGGAAATTAAAGAAGAAATACCAAAGATGAGCCCCAGACTAGACGAGGCGGAGGGTCGTATTGAAAAATCACGAAGGACGTCGTCACTGAAATAATAAAGCTACAGATAAGAATTGAGGATAAACTACTGTAATGGACCTAGAGAGCCGTACACGAAGAGAAAACATCCGCATTTATGGCGTACCCGAGTCGGCAGAACGGGACTCGGCTTCAATGGGTGACTTTGTGGAAAAGTTGCTACGTGAGGGCTTGGAGCAGGCCCAAGATGAGCTAGACATACACATTGAAAGGGCGAACCCCTCTTTTGGCCCCCCATCCCCAAGCGATGCTCCACAACGATCTATTATTGTGAAATTCCCCAGTTTTAGAACCAAAGAAGTTCTCCTTCGTAAGGCATGGTAAAAAAAAGGTTTTACATTGAACGGCAAGTAAGTGAGTTTGGATCATGACTATCCACCTTCTGATTTAAAAAAAATGAAAAGAATACGCAGATGTGCTTAGGATAATGGAGGAGCAACGGATCCCTTTTCAGACCCTCGTTCCAGCCCGGCTGAGGGTGAAGAGGACCTGGGAGCAGTACAGCAAATTCTCTTGACGGTCTCTACACTGAGGCCATAGCCACCAGGGGCCCCCTTCATTAACCTACTGTATGAGGAAGCTGACTTTGGAGGTGAAGCAGGGTCCACATTTGAGACCCCCACCTTGGAAGTCAACAGTTCAGTTTGAGTTTTACTGGTTCTTAATGTTGACTTTTTCATTTGTTCTATGTTCAGTGTTTTTTAAAAGTGAGCGGGAGCCAATTAATCTATGTGTTATAATTAAGAAATATAATTTAGATGAGTAGCAGGATTATAAAATTGGTGTCAAACAACATTAATGGTTTGCATAGCCCAGTAAAAAGGTGGAAAGTCTTATCTAAATTTAAAAGAGACAGAGCCCAAATTGTTCTATTGCAGGAAACACATCTAGCTGATAACGAGCATGTGAAATGAAATAAGATGGGTTTTTAACGTGTTTTATTGTTCCCTCAGTTTTGGGAGGCGAAGGGGAGTAGCGATTTTGCTATCCGGACACCTCATAGGACTAGTTAATGTTAATAAAGAATACACCCACTTCTCATACCCACACAGTATATATTCTAGGTTAGATTACATTTTTATATTTAAGAATAATTTTTTAAAAATCAAATCCTGTGAAATTGGTTCCTGTACAATTTCTGATCATAATCCAGTTTATGCTGATATTTGTCTGAACAGGAAAAATAGAACCACCTTATGGTTGTTTAACACAAACACTTTAAACTATCCAAATATTAAAGAGAATTTTAAAAAAAGAAATGGAGAACTATTTAGCTCAAAATGATAATGAGGAGTTGTCACAAGTAACATTAAGGGATGCAATAAAGTCGGTGATTAGAGGGGAAATAATTAGCATATCCTCTCACCTAAAAAGAGAAAATATGCAAAAATTACAAATTGTTAAAGCTGCAACACCAACACTCCGGGGCTATGAACGAAGACATTCAATCTGATATTGTAAAAGTAAAAAAAAAGAATCAGAGAATAATTGAACATAATTGAAATGCAGACAAAAAAAATCATTATTAAAAAGCAGCAGCACGGTGATGTAGGGGGAAAATCACTTAATTTTATTTTATATAAACTCAAGAAACAGCAAGCAGAGATGACTATGTACAAAATGAGAAACCCTTTAAATGGTCAAATAGAAACTGAAAAGGAGGAAATTCAACAATGTTTTCAGAATTATTACAGGAAACTTCACCCCCAAATCCAGGTAGATAGTAGATAGTAATCAAGATGTCAACAATTTCCTATCCGACCTCAACTTCCCAACAGTGACAGAGGAAAAAAATAAAATATTAATATCCAAAATAACCAAAGAAAAAATTTACTCAGCAATTAAAAGATTAAAAAGGGGGAAATGGAATGGGTGGATGTGTCATGATCGGTTCTCTAATGGAGACCCAAAGATGCAGAACACCACTGACGGACACAGGATGAAAAGTTTAACAAGTTTATTTGCACAAGCACACAATATGCCGATGACTGGTTCGGGCCTGGAATCTGGTTTCACCGGAGTCTGCGTGAGAGACAGCACAGTTAAGGACTCTTGACGGGGTCTTGGTTTCCAATGGTGCTCTGATAGTACCTTGAGGGTTCTTGAGGTTCTCCTTGGGAGAGTCACTGTTGGTTCTGGAGAAGGATGTGTTAGCAGAGTCCGTTAGCTGCTTCAGCGTCTCACGTCTTATTTGAACAGACCTTGGCTTGGGTTTCCTAGCTCTTGCCCAGAGCTGCTTAGAGGTTGACTGAGAATCTTCAGGGTTTGGCTCGGAGGGTCGGCTCGGCAGGTTAGCTCTTCCAGAGCTTTCACGGAGGAAGCACGAGTCACCTAGAGGCACAGAGACAAACGTTAGAATCTGACTTGGGATTAAGGACATGGAAAAATCACTGCGATCAAGGCTTTAGCGCTGACCAACTGGAACAACACTGCGGCGTTGAGGTAAGGTCTGAAGGCAGCTTAAGTAGTGGATCCTCTGATGGTCTTGATGAGCCGCACCTGTGCAGGAGGCTCCCTCAGAGGATCCACGGCGGACTCTGCTGGAGAAAAATGGTATTTTCTCCAGCTCCCAACAGGATGGATTTGGCCCAGAATGGTACAAAATAATGCAAGGTCATTTAACTCCCACCTTGCAGAAAACATTTAATTGGGTAATGGAAGAAAAAAATTGTACCCTACTCATGGAGGGAATCGATAATTTCATTAATTCAGAAAGAAGAGAAAGATAAGATAGACTGTAGTAACTACTGCTCAATCAGTGTATTAAATATTGATTATAAGTTGTTCACTTCCATCATCTCAAAGAGACTGGAAACTATTTTACCAAAACTAATTCATAAAGATCAAACAGGCTTCATCAAATATCGCCAAACTCAGGACAACATTAGGAAAGTTTTACATATAATGAACCAGGTTCATAGACAAAAAATAGAGTCTTTAGTGTTAAGCTTAGATGCTTGAAAGGCCCTTTTTTCTGTGAGGTGGTCCTTTTCATATCAGGTACTTGAGAGATTTAGATTTGATAAATCCATAATAAATACTATTTCTGGACTGTATAATAAACCAACATCCAAAATAAAAATAAACGAAGACCTTACTGAGTCATTCACACTCGAGCGAGGTACTTGACAGGGTTGCTGCTTGTCGCCATTCCTCTTCGCCTTGTTCATAGAATCTTTGAGTCAATGAATCAGACAGAGGGAGGGTGTTATTGGAATAAGGACCCCAGGAGGGGAGCAAAAATTGGCTCTATTTGCTGATGACTTGCTTCTGGTTATATCTCATTCTACGCAGGTCCTCCCCAAAATAATAACAATTCTAGCAGAATTTGGTTTATTCTCAGGATACAGGGTTAATGTGAGCAAAACACAGGTTCTAACGCTAAATTATGATCCACCACCTGAAATTAAAAATAGCTATAAATGGTAATGGGATGCAGACAGTGTCAGATATATCGGGGTGGTGATACATCGTAACCCCACTAAAGTGTTTGAGGCTAATTATGCCCCCCTGAACATGGCCATAAAATCGGACATCCAAAGATGGAATACCATACCCTTTTTCAACCTGCACTCCAGGATTGAATCAGTAAGATTAAACATCCTCCCAATAATGTTGTATTTGCTCCAATCCCTACCAGTCCCTGTACCCTCAAAACAATTTGTAGAGTGGGATAGGATGCTATCAAAATACATTTGGAAAGGCAAAAAAGCCAGAGTCAAATACAAAACTTTACTAATAAAAAAAAGAAAAACGAGGTTGCGGGCTTCCTTCTTTACAAGAATAGTTCTGTGCAGCTCACTTGAGACCTTTGATATGTTTGTGCTGTCCTGATAACACAGCGGGATGGAAAGAAGGGGAAACAATCAAGACAATACAGATTAAAGCCATAATAGCCGAAACAAAAACTGCAAACCAACATTCATATGACAGATGAACTAATATCACAAGTAATGATATCTGCCTGGAATGAAGCAATTAGAATATATGGATTAGAAAAGGCCTCTAAAGTTTTAAGATGGCGTGCTTACAATTCAGATTTAATCCCAAATCAACATGACGACAGATTTAAGAAATGGATTTCAAAAGCCCTAACTAGTTACTATTCTTTTTGTCCATAAGTGGGCGTTCCAATGTTTTGAAACCTTTTCAGATTTCTACAGGTCAGAAATTATTTTAATCAAAATCTAAAAGCACATTTACATAATTTGAGATTTGTGGAAAAATGTATATTATTAACTAAATCAAATGAGGCAAAAATGTTTCTAGGCAGTACAACGCTACCCTGCAGTGTAAGAAAGACAGCATTGTTCACGCTAAAGTGAAGTGGGAAAAAGAAAGCAGCTTGAAGATTCCAGAGGATGATTGGGACCAAATCTGTAAGATAGCATGGACAACAACAAGATCGAAGGTTTGGCATGAATTTTGCTGGAAAAGCATTTTAAGATTTTTCATAACTCCAGAGCAAAAAAGATATCCGGGAAATGGTGACACCTGCTGGAGATTTGGCAGGGATGGTGCCAATCACCATCATCAAACCATCCAGTAATATTGGTCTCAAATTCATGAGCATTTACAGAACATTTCCATATTTAATTTCCCTTTAACCTTTGAATGCATATTTCTGTGTAACATACCGGTTAATGAACTGAACTTTAATGATCAGTAATTTCTGTATATTTTGTTGGCGGGGAGCAAAAAGGCCCTCAAAAGAATGTGGCTTAAACATGAACCTCCAACAATTGAGGACTGGATTAACGTAGTGAAAGAGATCTATGTATTAAAGAGACTCTTATTTAATTAATGTGCAGAGGGACACTTTATAAAAGACATGGTCAAAGTGGACAGAAAATGTCAAACCTGTTATGAGTGATTTTTTGTAAACCTTGCTTTCATTCAGTTTAATGTTTGATTGATTGATTGATTGATACCCAGGTTTCCCCGCCACCTTTTTTTTTGTTTTTGTTTTGTGTTGGTGTCGGCTCTTCTGTTATGGAAATTGTAAAAAAGAAACAGAGAGAGTGTAAAACTGACATTGAATTTGATACAATTATATCATTGTAATGTGATATGCTTTCTCAATAAAAATTATTGATATAGAAAATAAAAGCTAAATACAAGTCAGAGTTACCATCTGCAGCTATCTTCAGGAGTCGCTTAAGAATATGAACTCTTTCTATACTATGCTTTTCCATTCCATTGTGCATAATGAAGACTTGATGGTAGATGTGTAAAATCATACCGTTGTACAAACTTTTGTCATTCTTTGCTATCAAAACATGAAATGCCTTGCAAAGATTGATTTAGAATGTGTTTTCACACAATCTCCACATCGTTTGTAGAGTAATCAATGATCATTCCCACTTTCAGCCATGTTGATGTTGGAAAGTTAGTTATTATTATTGGTTCTTTGTTCTGTTTGTTTCTAAATGTCTGACACATTTCCTTATTAGCACCTCAATACCTTTATTTAGTCTAGGCCAGAAAACTGATTCTCTAGTTCTTCTTTCACATTTTTCACTGCCTATGTGACACTCATGAATGCACTGTAGAATTTCTTCTCTTAACTCTAGAGGAATCACAATTCTGTTGTTTTTTTAGTAACAGTCCATTCACCACGCTTAAGTTAGCTTTAATAAAGAAAAGCTTTGAACATGAACCTCTTGGCCATTCTTCATCCATATTCTGTATGACCAACTGTAACTCTGTAGCTTCAGCTATTTGACACAAGCAACACAGTTAACACCAAATTCACGATACTGAATATTCTCCTCAGACAGAGAATCAATTCAGTTTATCTATATAGCGCCAATTGACAACCGTCATCTGAAGGCACTTTACAATTCAACCAGATCGTACAGTTGTTAGGATTCCAATTTGTGTGGGTTGTTTTTGTGTTTTTCTCTCTCCACCACCAGGTGGTGCCCTGTCCTCGTTGAGCCTCCCTGCACACCTGTGGCTCGTTGGGTCATTACCGGAGGAGTACTTGAGCAGAAGGCTGTCAATACCTCGATGACAGAGTGTTTGCCAGTTTTGGGTACTCTAGCCAAGCTGAGATTAGCAGAGTCTTAACCTTAGCATTGTTTCTCTGAGACTTATCCTTTTTTTTTGTCTTTGCTCTTTGGCAGGAAGCCTTCCTGTGTAACTGGATAGCCTGGACCTTCTCCCCGTGGAAGGATTTACTGAGTTCACACTGATCAGGGGAAAACCTCCACACGATCTGTTCAAGTCCTCATCTGGAAAACCAAGTGACAGTCCGCTCCTGTACTCCTTTGGGTTAAACGTGTGTCTGCCTGTCCGCTCTCCAAGAGTTCCCTCTTCTCTGGATTTAACCCCTACAAACTGGATTCAAGGATTAACGAAGAGCCCCCCAAGAGTGAGTTTCTCTCTCACATTTTCAAGCCTCAGTAATTTTTCCTTGATCGCTGATCACTGTGAACTCCCCTTCAGACTTTCTGGTTCCGGTTCACCAGTCCACTGAGTTCCAGCTTCCTCTTCAGTGTTTTTCTATATTCAATAAACCTGTTAAACTTTTCCCTTGGTCTCTGAGTGGTTCTCTGCATTTGGGTCAGATCTCTAATACCAATTATGACAACATTCAAATTGATTCACAGTTTTCTATCTGAGGAAATCCAGTTGATTGCATCGACTCATTGACTCAAAGGCAATCTCTCGCACCAAGCATGCTTGTAGCGACAGTGGTAAGGAAAAACTCCCTCTTAACAGGAAGAAACCTCCAGCAGAACCAGGCTCAGTGTGAGTGGCCAACTGCCCAGGCGGACTGGGGTTCAAGTAGAAAGAAGCAGACATACATAAAGAAGCAAACAAAAGGCAACTGTCCACCAACTCCACATGTGGGCCCATCCAGGAAACACACAACCAGGCAGACATGCTCCGAGTCAGCCCCAACGTCAGGAGGAGAAAGAGAGCACACCCAGTCAGAGAAACAGGACTACACTGGAAAAACAGGCCAAGCTCAAACATTTATAAACAAAGGTGTTTATGTCAGCATATCTCTTCAGATAATTCCCTCCATGATGGTGTCAAAGCCAAACAGGAACAGACCATGGAAGGTACAATGAGAAAAAGCAGAGAGAGCATAGCATTAGAGATTGAACTAACAAATTCCCCGGGGTGGGAGAATAGGGATAGAATGAAGCAGACTAATGAAAAAGGGGTCACTATGTCCTCCAGCAGTCCAAGCCTATAGTAGCATAACTATAGTGATTGCACTGGATAACCTGAGCCTGTCTAACTACACGCTTCATTAAAAAGGAACATTTTAAGCCTACCCTGAAAAGCAGGGTGTCTTCCTTATGGACTAAAACTGGTAGTGGCTTCCACAGTGGAGGAGCCTTACAACTAAAAGATCTGCCTCCCTTTCTACTTTTAGATATTCTTGGAGCACTAGTACTATAAACCTGCAGATTGAGAGCGAAGTGATCTTTTTTTTCTATTTGAGCATTCATCTTATGTTATGGCTCTGGACGCATAAGCAACTGGCTTACAATGTTCATTCTCAGCCTGAAAAATAACTGCTCCAGGCCCATCTTCAGAGGCATCTGTAGACGTTTTTTTTTCTTAGTTGGATCAGAGAAAGGGAGCACAGGCCAGACATTTTTTCAGTTCCTTCCACTTCTGTCCACTGGAACTGATTATCGTTGTACATGAGTTTGCAAATGTTTGTCATATTTGCACTGAAATTGATTTTCCTATAAAATTAATCATCCCTATGATGCATAGAACACCCGTGTTGTTGACAGGCGGTGGCATCTTCAAGATGGCTTGTATTTTATCTTTATCTAGTTGAACACCTTGGGCAAATAGTTTGTTTCTGTGGAAACATAATTTCTTTGACTCCAAACTAACATTTATTTTTATTGAATTTCACTCCATTTTTCCGTATGCACCAAATTACACGTCTCATTTTGTCATTATGTTCTTGAGCTGTTGATCTCCAGATTATCTAAGCATAATGAGGCAACTCCTTCTATCTATTTAAATTTCACATACCCAGAAGTTCTGGGCAAGGAGGAGGAGTAGCAACAATCTTTCAGTGCGACTTACTGATTACTCCAAAGGCAGTTAATACTTACAACTCTTTTGAACATTTAAGCCTTGATTTACCTCATCCAGATTGCAAAGCAAGAAAACCTCTTTTCTTTGTAACTTTGTCCACCAGATCCTTACTCTGAAATTTTAGATGAGTTTTCAGAGTTCCTTTCTGATTTGGTATTAAATACTGAAAATGCTGTGGGAGATTTTAACATCCATGCTGACATTGAAGGCGATAGCTTAAGAGTAGCCTTTAATGCTATTTTAGCATTTGTTCAAAATTTGAATAGTTCCACACATCCCAAAAACTGTATTTTCCCACAACCCTGTCTTCTCTGGCCACTTTTTTAATAACCTTCAGGATTACTTTAACAGGGTTCTCATCCCCCAGAAGAAGGTTCCACTATAGCAGATCATTATCAGTTAGTGCAATTATAAATTTTAAAGAATCTGTTTCACTTTCTCTCTCCTCTGTGTCACTGAGCAGTGCTGCTGAGTGCAAAAGCCTAGTTTATTCCCCTTCACAGGTTGATGATTTTGTTGATGGGGTTGGTAGTTCTCTGCATACTGCCTTAGACAATGCAGCCTCTTTGGAAATGAAAACCGTTAAAAATAGAAAGCTGGCTCCTTGGTTTAATGCAGAGCTGCACGCTTTGAAGCAAAATACTGGGAAACAGTTAATACCAAAAAATGCCAAACTCACCCAGAGCCATAGATCTGTTGAACCGTCCATTCCACCTGCTCTTAGCAGTAATAATTTTATGGGATTCTTTGTAAATAAGATTGGTCTTATTAAATATAAGATCATTAGCACTCCTCTATCTGTGATTTGTTTGTCTCTGGAGCGTGGGGCAGCATCTGAGGTTGTCATGGAATCTGAACTGTGTTTAGACTGCTTTGACCCAGTTGAACTTTCAGAGTTAGTAAAGCTATTGTCTTAATCCACGCCTTCAACTTGTATGTTAGATCCAGTTCCAAGCAGGTTATTTAAGGAGGTATTCCCTTCTGCATTTTAGATGTGATTAATCTATCACTGTTACAGGGATATGTTCCAAAGGCTTTTAAGATTGCTGTAATTAAACCTCTGCTTAAGAAACCGTCTCTTGAACCAGATGACTTGGTCAATTATAGATCTATATCCAATCTTCCTTTCTTATCTAAAATTTTTGAGAAAGTAGTTGCCAAAGTAGTTGCCAAAGTGTGCGATCACTTACACCATAATGAACTGTCTGAAGAGTTTAAGTCTGGCTTTAGAGCTCATCATAGCACTGAAACAGCTCTGGTGAAGGTTGGTAATGATATTTTCATGGCCTCAGATAATGGACTTGTATCTGTGCTTGTCCTGTTGGATCTCAGTGCTGCAGTTGATACAGTTGATCATAATATTCTTTTAGAAAGATATTTTGCTGTAATTAAAGGAACAACACTAGACTGGTTTAAATCTTATCTGATTTCAGTTTGTTCACGTTATTGACAAATCCTCCTGATGCTCAAAGGTTACCTTTGGAGTACCACAGGGATCAGTGCTAGGAGGAATTCTCTTTACTATATATATATATATATATATATATATATATATATATATATATATATATATATATATATATATATATATATATATACGCTCCCTATCGGTAGAGTTTTAGAGGGCATAGGATTAATTTTCACAGTTTTGCTGATGATACCCAGCTATATCTGTCTGTAAAACCAGATTAAGCTAACCCATTACATAAATTACAGGTGTGTCTCTGTTTAACATGGAAGTTATGTCCCCCTGATAGCGGTTGCGCCTCAGAACTTCCCCCCCGGTTCTTTTGCTAGTTATCGGGATCCTCTCCTGTGAAACCAACTACCAGTTTTATTCTGTGAGGCAGACACCCTGTCTACTTTAAGGGTAGGCTTAAAACTTTCATTTTTGACAAAGCTATAGCTAGAGTGGCTCAGGCAATCCTGAGCTATCTCTATAGTTATGCTGCTATATGCTTAGAGTGCTGGAGGACATACGTAGGGACCCCCATTTCATCATTCTGCTTCATTCTATTTCTAGTCTCCCACTCTGCAGGATCTGTTGGTTCAATCTCTAGCATTATTGCTCTCTCTTCTTTTTCTCATAGTAGCTCTGCCTCGTCAATTCCTGTTTGGCTGTGACATCATCCTGGAGAGAAATATCAGCTGCACTACTGCCATCAACACCCTTGTTTATAGATGTTGGATATTGGCCTGTTTTCCAGTGTAGTCCTGTTTCTCTGACTGTGACTGGCTGGATGTGCTCTCTTCATCCTTTGACATGGGAGCTGGCTCGGAGCTCGTCTGCCTGGCTGTGTGTTTCCTGGACGGGGCTGCCTTTTGCAGCTGCTTTTTGCATCTCTGCTTCTGTTTCCTTAAACCCCAGGCGGCCTCAGCAGATGGCCGCTCACAGTGAGCCTAGTTCTGCTGAAGGTTTCTTCCTGTTAAAAGGGAGTGGTTCCTCTCCACTGTCGCTACAAGCATGCTTAGTGTGAGGGATTGCTCATCCAGCTTCACTTGCTTGAACCCTTGTGATGCATCCAACTTGGTGAAATACTGTAAATTGCTCCAGGCTCCTGACTGATTATTCTGTCTCAATTGGGTATTTGATAATGTTCTGTCCTTAGACTTAAACAACTTTAACTGTCATTTTGTATCCAGAGTGTACTTTCTTCTCCTCTTCATATACACAGAGTGTATACAAAACAAAATGTTGTTTTGTACAGTTCTCATAACATTTCCATTTCCTTCTCTCCTGATGTTCTCATTTATATCTTTTGGAACTATATATACTCTTAATTCTCCATTCTTCTTCTTCGTAATCACAATGGAATTTACCCAATCTGTTTGCTTTTCCCATTTCTGAATGACTCCCATCCTGGTCATTCTGTCTTATTAATTTTCCCAGCCCCTCTCGCAGTGGTGCTGTTATGCGATGTGCAGCATGCACAACAGACTGAGTGCCCTCTCTCAGTTTGTATATGCAGGGTACAGCACCTAATCCTTGAAAGAAATGCTCATAATCCTGAAGAAGATGAATCTAATATTCATAGGGATGTTAGATTAATTCAATTCAGTATTTATGTGATAGACTCATTTCACCACTGCCAGTTCTTCACAGGATTTATCACCTAAAATTGACTCATGATCCTCCACAACTAGAAGAACACTCAATGTTTTGTTCATTTAACTGTTACATTCAGCTCACATGTTCCAATGCACTCAACAGATTGTCCCTTAGTCTCTTAGACCCAACTTTACTTCTTTAATATGAGGTTGTATTTGCATTTCTTTTATACCTGACATGCTTATGAGATTCCCCTTAGCACCTGCATCCAATCCAAACTCATCTATGGTTGTATTTATTAACAAAGGAATTGTCTATTTATCATCTCTGTCAACACACTAGGCTTTTTCAGACTCATTATCAAAGCTAACACCAATAAAGAGTGTGTCACTTAGATCAGTTTCATATACAAAGTTTACATGATTCCTCTTTTGTTCTTACCTCCTCATAAAGCATTGCCTCACAAAAACATTCTTTCCACAGCAAATTAAATACTACTTACCATGAGCCGCACATTGTCTCACTTTATGCCATGATCCACAAACTTACAGCTGATAACGGCTTCCTCTTGCCGCTGCCTCATCTGTGCATCCCGTTTCTTCTGACACTTTTATTAAAATCTCTTTCCAAGGGTTTCATCATCCAGGTTTCTCACAGGTGTGTTCCCAAGACTCTCTGCTTATGTTTCCAATTCTTTACATTTATGCATTCACATAAAGTCATGATCGCCCCCCTTTGGACCTAAACATAATTCATCCAATCATCACACCTTTCCAAACATCAGGATCTGACCCAGTATGGATAATGACAGGTATGACTGATTTAAAGCACTTTTTTGAACAGGCAAAGAAGTTTGAAGAATCTGGGATTCACGTGGAAAATAATATAATATAGTGTACTTTTTCTAGGTGTTTGTTAATTTGCATAGTTGCTCTTAAATAAACATTCTCACAAAGTAAATAGTTTTATATATCAAAATTTTTTTATAAACCTGACTAATAGCTTCTCCATTAATAAACTGGTAAACTGGACCATGCAAAATACAGATTGGCCTTCAACAAAACATCTTATCAGTGCAACACTGCTGCAATTACACAGATTCCTGGAGTAAATCAGCAAGTTCCCTGAAGCTACACTCAGCACCACCACAAAGGCTTACCCACTGCTCAACAACAAGAAGTTGAAAACTGAGCTGGCGCTCATCTACAGCAATGATGAGTTCAAGAGCTGCAGTGGTGTCAGGCTCCTTACCAGATCTTCATTGGGAAAAAAACTTCAGGACATGTTCTCAGAGACTGTGGCTCTGCTGAAGATCCTCATCACAACTCCCATGACCACAGCTGAGATACGCCTCTCAACACGGAAGACGATAAAGACCTTCCTCAGGAACCCAGGATTGTCCCATTGCCCTGGCCATGCTCTCTATGGAGAATAACCTAATCAAAACCATCCCTGGTTTCAGCCACAAAGTCATTAATAAACTTGCCTTTTCTCATGGTCAGAAGGGGGAAGATTTGTTTTTTGTTTGTCTGTAGTGTGTCTGGACTCTCCCTTAGAGACAGGACGAGGAGCTCAGTCATCCGGGGAGGACTTCTGCTCCTCGATGTTGAGAGGAGCCAGTTGAGGTAGCTCAGAAATCTGGTCAGGAAGCCTCCTGGATGCCTCCCTGGTGAGGTGTTCAAGGCACGTCCCACTTGCAGGAGATCTAGGGGGAGACCCAGGACACCCTCTAGGGACTATATTTATACAAACTGATATTACAGAAATTTTATTTATGTCTTACCAATAAATCCAATGACTGAATTGGTTAAACTTTGCTCTTACTTTTACTTCTCTAATAGGTAAAATGAGAGGCTACGGGCAACAAAGCAGATTGAGTGGGGTCAGGCCAAATAAGTCCTTGAGTGGTGTTACTGATAAAGGTTTGGGTGGATGGTTGAAAGCCACAGAAAAAAGTTCATAAACCGAAAATCCAGAATATGACAGCAACAAAACTGACTCAGGCTCTAAAAATCAGTCCAAGTTACCCTGCTTTCTGAAACGGGGCCCAGGTGGCAAATAAGAAAAGAGTGAATGAAGACAGAAAGGGAATAGAGCTATGAGCTATAGAAATAATCAGAGACTAATAATAAAAAACACTGATATTACCATGAACAGAAATATAATAAAAGAATAAATAAACAAAAGTAAAACCTAAAAAAGAGAGTTTATGACAGGAACACCTTAACGACTTTAGGAAGAAGCATCTGCCAGTTTTTGAGTTTAAAAGCTTCAAAGAGCTATTCTAAGAGTACATCAGATGACTGAATCCAGGAGATCTCTCAGTCGAGGCCTAGCCTTCAAGGAATGGCACAGGAAGATCACAAATAGTGACTGGTTATAGATGAAGGAAGGAAACCCAAAAGAGATAACTTAAGCACACAGAAGATTTATAGAGGCTAAGTGGGTTTTATTCAGGGATTTAAAAAACTCTTTTATCTAAAATCATTTTTTAAATATATATACTGTCTTCATGGTGGCGCAGTGGGTAGCACTGCTGCCTTGCAGCAAGAAGGTTCTGGGTTTGATTCCTGGCCCGGGGTTTTTCTGCATGGCATTTGCATGTTCTCCCTAAGCATGCGTGGGGTATGCATCCTCTAAAAACATGACTTCTTTAAATTCTCCTTAGGTGTGAGTGTGTGCATGAATGGTTGTTTGTCCTGTGTGTCTCTGGTGACCTGTCTAGGGTGTACCCCGCCTCTCGCCCATTGACTGCTAGAGATACGCACCAGCACCCCTCGCGACCCCACTCAGGACAAGTGTGTCAGATAATGGATAGATGGAAGGATACTGTCTTCATTTATTAAATAAGAGTGACTTTGTTCTAAAAAACAAGCTGAATATTTAGGTCCAAAGTAACATTCCAACATATATGTGAATCCATTTGGCTTCACAACAATCCAAACTTCAGAAAGCACTTGGTGCAGTTAAGTGACAGTGTGTAAAATCCCTAATTCAACCAGAGAAAATTAACAAATGCTTTGAAGCCTGGCAAACAGCTTGGATACATATGCACATCCCCCCACTCTGGCTCCACAAACACCCACAAACTGTCAGCAGTGACACCCTGCCGCTTTGCCACCCCGGTGCCACACAGAGACATGAAACGCTAAATTAAAGTCACTTGTGATGGTGGATTTGGATGCAAAGTCAGGGTGGGCTCATTGCTGTGGTCGGGATTGTTGGTGAAATGTGGTAAGGTGTGGATCCAAAGTATTTATTCTGGTGATAGCAGGCTGCATCAGTGTGTGTGTGTGTGGTCAGTGTGTGTGCGTTTTGTAACCAGGTCTTATGTCTGTCTGACCACCAGATCTGCTGATTAAAGTGTCACCGCGAAGCAGATGAAGAACTAAACATGCTGTCAGATTCTGTCTCAGTATATCTTACTAAGGAGTAAACAAAAACCCAAACCTTCCAACTATGTTGTGCTTTTTATTAAAATATATCTCATCAAACTCTTTTGAGATAACTCAGATTTAAGCAGCCAGGTTCACATAACAGAGTTTTGTAAAGGTGATCTGAATATGAAAAAACAATTCAACAGTAAAAGTGGATGTGATTATGTAGGTACTCATAAACCTCAGTTAAAAAGTCAAGATAGGACTTCCGGGGAGCGAACACCCAAGATGGCTGCGTAGAGGAGAGCTCTGCAAAGCCGCCCCCCCTACCCACCTTAAAATACTTATTTTACCATTCAACATATAAAAAATAGGCTCGGGAAGGATTGTGATTACGGAGTAGAATGCAGACAGTCCAGAAAACCATCACACAGTACGGTTTGAGAAGCCTAGGCAAGCGAGCGGCTAACGAAGAAATGGAAGGAAACATGGCGGCTGCCCCAACATCGGAAATTCAGACAGATANGTAAAGGTGATCTGAATATGAAAAAACAATTCAACAGTAAAAGTGGATGTGATTATGTAGGTACTCATAAACCTCAGTTAAAAAGTCAAGATAGGGCTTCCCATGCAGCATGTAGCGCAACCACTGGTCACCTAATTCATAAACACATCTGTATGATCTGTTCATTTGTCTTATAAAATCAGGTATTCTGTAAAGACCTTGGTGCCTTGTTAGAGTTACAGCTGTCATGATTTTATCAAGAGCTCGGACCCACATGCAGATAAACCAATCCAGAGAGACAAGGGAAAAAGTTTAACAGGTTTATTGAGAATTTTTTGTGGAGGTTCCAGTGTTGCTCTGAACACTGCTCAACCAGAACTGAAAAGAGAGGGGAAGACACTGCGGTCAGTTCAGGTTCAGTGGGAGAATTGATTCTCAAACATGTAGAGGAGGAAAGGTTGGCAGACTCATGTTTCCAGAGATTAGGTTTGCTCTTAGACTCCAGCAGGTGAGGAATGTGTTCCGGTGTTTGTCTCATACGGAGGAGGGCGTGGACACGGTTACAAAGAATGCGGTTGCTTGTAGATGAACGGAGAAAGACTGACTGCCACTTTCCTGCAGTACGTGAACTGAATGTTGTGCAGATGAATCCCTTGCTCAGTGTGAAGCTCAAACGTTCCCTTGGGGTAAAGTGGATCCAAACCTCCAGTTTTTATCCTCAGCTCAGTTTGAAGCTCAGTTGATCCTTCCAGGGAGAGAAGGTCCAAATACCCAGTTTGCAGGATGACTTCCTGCCGAAAGGCAAAGACAAAAATAATGTTAAGACTCAGGTTGACAAAAACTCAGTTTTACTCAGCAAAACTCAGCTTGGCTAGAGTACCCAAAACTGGCAAACACTCTGGTGTCGAGGAAGTGGCAGTCAGCAGCTTAAGAACACTCCGTTAATGAGGTAACCCCTTGCAGGTGTGTGAGGAGGAGAATCAGAACCAGGCCCCGCCTGCTGGAGGAAGGAAGACAAACACACAGACCACACAGACTGGAGGCCTAACAACAGCCTTGTTACAGTTGTGAACAGTGGTATCACCAAGATCAATGAACACAGAAGATGTGTCAGGGAGAACACTGAAGCAAAGTTTAGGGCTGGATTAAACTATAATTCCAAGCTCCTTACATCTCATGGACCCCAGGTCAAACCATCAGCAAAATTTTTGCACAGCTACAAACCTATAATAAAGTACCATGAAGTCATAGAGCAGGAAAGGAGACCTGATGGAGACAGATGTTTTTCAATTCAGTTTGTTTATATACTTGCAATTCCCATTGCAATCCACCTCAATTTACACAGGCAATTGAATGAAATCATACAGGAAGATTGGTCAAAGTTTTGTATCAAAGGAATACATGGATTTTTCAAAAGCTGAAAAGTCTCATTTCCTCTCCTGGTCCGGGCCTTTTGTGCAGGTGTAAATAAAGAACAGCAAATTCTAAACCAAGGTGATCAAATTACCTTTCTGGTGTACACCCTTACAACACCCAGCTCTGAGTCAGTATTAACATCTAAAGAAAGAAAGATGGTAGATGAAGTAACTCACAGAAAAGCCTCAGCTAATAGCCATATCCAGGAAAGAGAGAGGTTTAAACTGCAGAATGGTAGACAAATGCAACAGGGGCAGGAAAGTCAACATTGTGTCCTCCAGAAACATAACCCCTAAAGGACAGGTGAAGCTAATTGGTTCCATACCAGTTGCAGTTTAAGTCAATCCTATAAGGTTTATGGATAATACAATTGTGGGTTTGTTGAAACTTCTGATAATAAGGATATCATAAAACATGATTCTATATCATTTAGCTGAGAGTGTAAACAACAAATGAGCCATGTAAGAGAAGAATGCACTGCAAGAGAATTTTACTGGTAAAATCAGTAAAATGTCTACATCTGAGTAAGGTTGTAAAAAAAATCAATAAAAAAATACAGGCTTAATGTCTTATACAAATGATGTAAGAATGGACACACAATAAATTGTAAACATACTTATCTTTTGTTCCCTAGATGCCCGGTGTTGCTTATTAAAATCTAAATCTACAGTACTTACAATTGTTAAAATGAATGTTGAAATGAATAACCTCTATTTAATCTAACATCTAATTTACAACAAAAATACATAAAATATTTTTTGTACAACTTGGTATAAATTCAGGTATTTAAGGGGAACACCGTTTTTTTTTTTTACCATGGGCCCCTTAATTTTGCATTATTACATCATGTTCTACTCACCCATATTAGTTTTGTGTTATTTGGAGCTGTCTCGAAGATATTCGGTTTTGTTATATCCAAGTAACGTCTTCCTATGGGCAACGAGTTTACGGCACAAACTAAACTGTTCATAATTTATTATTTATGGTATGCCAGCATTCATAACATGTAGGCGAATCACTGTCTCCCAGACATCCGCGGTTATATTTTTTATATTTATTTTTATTTTCCGTCGTGTGGATGACGTCATACACACACAAGGGGCCAATGTAAAAATAACGGTGTTCCCCTTTAAGGGATCGAGACCATAGCAGCTTAACTATAGAGATAGCTCAAGATGACCATGACTTTTTCAGATGGAAACTTTTATACCTAATCTTAAAAGTAGACATGGTGCATGCTTTACAGATTAAAACAAGAAGTTGGTTCCACAGGGGAGGAGCCAGATAAATAAATGGTATGCTTCTAATTAGAAACTCTTGCAACCACTAGAATACCTAATGGGAGAGAATTGATTTCTTATGAGCATAAGTACAATTTCTGTCAGGAAAATTGTTTAGCAGCATTACATTTAAAACATATAGGCCTAAAGAACAAGACATAAAACTGTTTCTTTTCCTGGACCTAGAAAAGAAATTTCTTTATTTAGAAACTCACATCTTATTCACATTCAGCACCCCCCAGACAATAAAATGGAAGAAAAATTAAAGGAAATAAAAACAATTGTAAAGCACATAAAATATTTGGACCACAAAAAAGCATGGTAAAAGCAAGTTAAAAAAAATTATAAAAGCAGGTAGAGAATGAAATAAAATAGTTTGATTTCAACTTTAAACTAATAATACCTTAGTTAATTGTTTAACTTCAACAGTCAAAGGCAGCTCTAAACAAATGGGTTTTTAAATTTGACTTAAAAGAACTCCGGTTTTCAGTACTTTTACAGTCTTCATGTAGTTTTTTCTGAATAGGAGCATAGGAACTAAACGCCGATGTTTGGGTTTAGTTCTGGGTGTACAGATTAAGGTTTAACTAGAAGACCTGAGTGGTCTGGGAGGTTAATAAACTGACAAGAAATCTGTTATGTAATGAGGTGCTGATCCATTCAGTGATTTATAGACTAAAAGAAGGATTTTAAGTGCAAACACATTACACACAACCAAACAATTTCTATAAGTAAATGTTGGGTAATGGGAATCCTGGCTCATGAATCAGATAAGACTGGACAAATGTAGCACCAAATTGCTCCCATTCCAAGGTTTGTCTATAACAGAATGAAGATCTTCTGCTGATTGGATCATAGCTATTGTCCAAAAAAGACATTTTAAAGGTATTTTAACACTAAAGTCACTAATAACATAAATTGGAGCACATTTCTCTTTTTTTCTTGAAAGATTTTTTTCTTTGCTTTTTTTGTTCAAAAATGGTAAAAGGCATCTGGTAACACTTCTGGGTAATTACTGCTGAGAAACCTAGAAGATCTGAGAGCAAAAGAAAATTCCATCATGTTTTTCCTCCATCCTTCTCCTGCACTGTTCGTGTGTCCATGTTGGAATTTTACCAGCGCTTCTGCAAAAACAAATGAGAGGGGAGTTTTTGATGTTACAGAAAATAATAGATACATTAATGAAACACAAGCTGGATTTCTTTCATTGAGAGCTTTCTCAATGCTGTTTATTTGTTTTCCAGAGTTCCCTTTCTCTTCCTGTTTAGGCCAATAGATCCAAGCTTTACAGCTGACTTCTTTCTGCCTTGTGGACATTAGAACAGCTTGTTCTTTGAAACATTTTTGACTACAAATGTCAGATACTATCTGAACTATTTAAAATTATTCTTGAAAGATACAACTGTAAAATTAGATAGATACCATCGTACACTTAGTAGTTGAAAATACTCTGAGAAGAACAATGTTTTACCCTAACTAAAAAATGACTTTCTGAAAAACTACAATTTGTATCTTTACTAATTCTCTTATCAAAGTTAAGACATATATATGAAACAGTATAGGACCACTTCATGTGTCTGTATCAGGTGTTGTGACTATGTTCAATGCTCATCCGGGTTGGATGCCACATTAATGTTATGGATTTATATTCTATTCAATTCCCAGCCAGCCGGGATATGATTAAATTAGCTTTTCACTAATTTAGAGAAATGGGAATGTTTTCAGACCAATTCACAATGCAAATCCATGAGGTGAATAAAACATTATTTAGCCAAATATTTTTTTTATTAAATGATTTCTTTAATGAAGAAACAGTAACCTTTACTCAATGATTCTTTACCCTCTTTGAAATAGCTAGCAGCGAATGTACATCAGGATTCTTAGTGGAATCTCTCTTGACCATGACTCTTGGTCATGGTCATGGCAATCAAAATATGATGAGCATATGAGGAACACATCCACACTAATGTTATATCAGTCTTTAAACCCTTGGTGAAATAAAGCTTGTTCAAGCTTTAACAACAGCTCAACACATGTTTCTGTATAGCATAACGTAGCGTGCCATCTATCCTTTTAGCTTTGTCGTTACTCATCAGTAAAGAATGATCATATGTTGTCACAATGATCAACATCATCAAGACAAGACATATTGTTTGTTCTGTCCCTAATTATGCCAGACCTGCAAACCTTTTTGTCTGTTTCAATTTGGAAGGCTTGAGTTTCCATCCAGCTGGGGTTTAGCAGGCAGGCTAAACTGCAAAGCAGGCTATCTCTGTCTCAGTGGCTCACAGCAGGCCTGTGGAGGCCTTGGCTCAAAAGGGGGGGTTGGAGAGATCTTATAGCTCGTTATTCACCAAACTTATATTTCCTTCTCTAGTCATCATGTCAAGATAAAATATAGACACTGGTTCCCAATGTCCAAAAACCATGATCATGGCATATGGTACATCACGGGTATGTTTTTCGGGGGCTTTTTTCACTTGTATCAGGGTAAACCAATTATCTTTGATAGTGTTAGGTTTATTCTTTTATACATCATGTGCATTGTTATTTTGTTAGTCAGATTGGACAGAGCAGAAGGCCTTCCTTCACATTGTGGATGTCACGGTGTGTACGGAGATCATCATATCGGGACAGCCTTCGTGTCTTTAAGAATACACAGGATATGGGCACAGCCGGTCTGATAGGAGAGCTACTGTATCTGTAACCCTGAAGCATAGAAGCAAGCTGCATGGAGTTCAAGACATGGATGGCGTGTCAGTTTCTGATACGGACAGCTAAGCATCCACATGATGCAACACATAGACTCACAAGGTATAAAAAGCAGGAGATGACCTTCATCGGGGCTCAAACTTTGCTGAACGCTCTCGGACGTGATTTTTGAGACCACAGCTGTGCAAGCTCTAAGCATTTTTCTCTGTCCTGTAACGACCTGATCTGGAATAAACTTTAACTTTTTTACTCCTGTTTTTATAGTCCTTTTTTATATGGTTTTACCCAGTTTGAGTTAAGAGTAGTAAATAACTTTCTCCCAGGAAAAGAACCGGTGAGGAGGCCCCCGGGGCGCTACAGCCTTCCTTCCAAGGGGACAAATCCTTCTCATTTTAACAAATTGGTGTTTCCGCCCATGACCTAGAAGCAAAACAACAGAGCCACCGATGGAAAAAGCTCCACAGCCTGCGGCCGAAACAACTGAAAAGGTGAGGAGATTCCTTATTACAAAATATCTCCAGTGTTTTTAATGTTAAAACACTTTAACATTAAAAATGTTGTGATTTTCTGAAGTGAGCTGAAGCTTTTTATGCAAAAGAGGACAGAGAAATTGCTCAGATTGATTTAGTTTTGGTTTTTGCAGTTTTGTTTTGTGGTTTTTCTTTTTTTTTTACATTGCGAACGTGTACACATAAAAAAAAAAAGAGAGGAAGTAAGTTGTGCGTTCTGCTATGGGTAGCGGTTGAAAGTCCGGCTGAAGGACCTGCGCAAACACCTTCAAAAATTATACTGCTTACTAGGATAAAGTTGGTTGGAGAGCCCAACGGTTTCTGCATGCAGAAAGGGACGGTGATTTTATTCCCGGTCTGCCTGCAGACACGAAAGATGCATTTCTGAAAAACAAACGCACCGACGGATACCAGTCACATTACAGCTAGAGTTTGCCAGTATACCTCCCATAAGGACATTTACGAAAAACCGAGACTGGAGAGAAAGAAGAGGGGGTCAAGCTGAAACAGACTTTTGGGGGCTTTTTCTCTTTCCTTCTCTTCTCTTATAAAAGGAAAGAGAGAGATGATAAAATAAAACCCCATAAAACATATTAGGCCGAAGCCCGAATTAGGCAACTTGTTTGTCTAATTCCAGAGTTAGTGGAGTGAACTAGGCGGTACTATATATATTTTTTTTCTCTTTTCTCTTCTTCTTTGTTATTATTAATCTCTTTTTTCTTTTCTCTAAATTTCTCTTCATTTTTCTTTTCTTTTTTCCTTTTCACTGATGGACTAATTTCTTTGACGGACAGATTTCCTTGACGGACACATTTTTTGACGGACGCACTTCCTTAGCAGAAAAGCGGCTCAATGTAGCTTATAGGTAAAAAGTTTAAAGCACCGAGGGATCTCACGTAAGACGTCAAGGTTTAATTTTATACACTGTGTGAACAAAAGGTGTGAAAGATGGATGCATGTGGACTAGAAAATTGAATCCAGAAATACCTCGTTAGCACCAGAAGGAAGAAACAAAACTTTTAGATCTGATTAGACAAACCAAGTTCAATTTTAGTAACTATTTTTCTGACAAGGACCCTGAACAGGAACAGGTGGAGCAAAACGGGGCTCAGGGAGGTGAGCAGGCACTCGACACTTCAGAGGATAAGAAAAACCTCCCATGAATACATCTAATATTGCAGAAACATAGCCTATTATGGACCCCAGTCCACACCAAGGTGTCAGACAAATGTTTCGTGAGGCTGGTGATGCAATGTTTCCATCAAACCCATGTGTGCAGATGCCTGTTATGGAGTTGCGTGAAGGTCAGATAAATTGTGAAATAAGGCCTACAGAGGAAGAATTGAGACAAGAGGTACGAAAGGAGTTTCGGATGCAGGATTTAATAGAGGAGGCGGTAAATAAAGCATTTCAGCAAATGTCAACAATTTATAGAATAAGCACAGAACATAAAGGACACAGTCTAGGGGCAGCTGACAGTCTAAGAGGGAGGGATGAGCAGAGGAAGCCACATACGGATTGCAATGAGGAAGATATGATACAAATGGAAAGGAGAAGATTAAAATTGCAACTACAACTGCAGGAGATGGATCAACAGCCGGTCTGATAGGAGAGCTACTGTATCTGTAACCCTGAAGCATAGAAGCAAGCTGCATGGAGTTCAAGACATAGGTGGCATGTTAGTTTCTGATACGGACAGCTAAGCATCCACATGATGCAACACATAGACTCACAAGGTATAAGAAGCAGGAGATGACCTTCATCGGGGCTCAAACTTTGCCGAACGCTCGCGGACGTGATTTTTTAGACCACAGCTGTGCATAGCTCTAAGCATTTTTCTCTGTCCTGTAACAACCTGATCTGGAATAAACTCTGTTACTTTTTTACTCCTGTTTTTATAGTCCTTTTTTATATGATTTTACCCAGTTTGAGTTAAGAGTAGTAAATAACTTGCTCCCAAGAAAAGAACCGGTGAGGAGGCCCCCGGGGCGCTACAGCCTTCCTGAAGTTTAGTGGTTTTAGTCTTTAACTGTAACACAGTAGACTTGGGTTTGAATCCCAATTGCATCATGAAGGGCATCTGGTTAGAAATCACCAAATCTGTGAGTGTGATGTAACTTGCTGTGTACACCCCTGCATAAGGGAGCTGCAAAAAATGACTCATCATTGGGATATACCAATAATTTTGAAGGTATAGTTAGATGGTCCTAACAGATTAAAGTCCTCTTAATGAGATTCAATAGAAAACACCAGTGATTTGACTTGTCTTTAGCTGTTGTTAGCAACTGGAAGAATCAAAAACTTTATTTAATTAAATGGGGCAAGAACAAGAACAAACAATCTTTGTTGACCAGGTGGGCTCTGCTCATCCTTGCCAGGGAGTAGATGCGATTCAGTGCCCTTTTGACCGGTAAAGTGGTATTCATAGTCCAGGTGAGATTGTCTATGATGTGCACCCCCAGGAATTTTGTGCTGCTGATTACCTCTACAGCTGAGTTGTTGATGAGCATTGGAGTGTGGTTAGGCTGGTTCTTTTTTAAGTCAACAATGATCTCCTTCGTCCTCTGCACCAGCTCACCAGCTTCTCCACCTTGTTTTAATCAGTAATCAGGAATAAGTCCGTGTCAGCATGCGCACAAACATACACACACACACACACACACACACACACACACACACACACGCATACATACACGTACGCAATCACTTACTTTTGTTGCAGGTTGGGCTGGCGCCGTTCATCGTGGGTGCACATGCGATGGTCCGGTTTCGTTTAACATTTATTCTAACCTGCTTATTTTCAACCAAGTATATTTTCTGCTTCTATTTTCAAACAGGTTTATTTCCGGATTGTAGCGCGCCGGGAGGGAGTCACGTGATGACGTAGTGATGTCATCAGAACGTACAGAGTGTGTTGTATTAAATTGAGTATTGTCTTTTTGATTACAAGTTTATTATTATTTTTTTTTTCTCTCTTTAGTATGGTATTATTGTTATTATTGTTATCATTATCAACATCATTATTTCTGTTTACTTAGTGAGTCAGAAGTAATTGTTTAGTTTTTATTTTATTTTTTATTTTTTGCTTTCTCTGGGTGGAGCCTATAGCTTTAAAAGCAGGCCTCTGTTCCACAGGGAGTCAGTCTGTGGCTGGACTCCTAAGATGTCACACTGAAGGTGATGGATTCTGATTTTTGAAAGTACAGCTCTTTCTCTGATTTTAACCTGCCTTGGACGTCCATGTAAATATTTTTGCACCAACCGTCTTTGTTCACCAGAAGAAAAAATAACTGAATAAAAAATCACTAAACTTATCTCCGCCATTGGCCAGTCATTTATGTGTATGACCAAGTCATAATAGAACCCTGTCAAACCTTGCCACACCTTCCTCGTGTTACTGGTAACATGGAAGATTTCATGGATATTCTGCCTGTGGTTCTGCTTCGCTGACCTGATGGCATGGTTCAAGTTGGCTATTGCTGTCCTTAGTGCCCCCCTGTCACCAGAATTGAAGGCTTAGCTCTGTGCTTTAAGCCATCTACAAACCTCCTCAGTCATCCAGGGTTGTTGGTTGGCCCGGGTGATGATGGTCTTTGTGGTGCCGATGTCCCAATGCATTTTTGTTGATGTAGGCTGACAGTCATGTCATATTCGTACAATGTTGATCTAGTTGTCAGGTGTAGCTGCAGCTTTGAAAATGTTATAGCCAGAGCTTTAAAAAAAAGTCCTGGAGTTTCTCCATAGCACCCTCAGACCTCACTTGGATCTCTTTACATGTTGGTTTAGCCCTAATCAGCTGGAGCCTGTAAGCAGGAATTAGCATGACAGAGAGGTGATCTGATGACCCAAGGTGGGGACGTGGGGCTACTCAGAATGCATCTTTGATGTTAGAGTAAACCAGGTCTAAAGTGTTATCGCCCCAATAGGGCTCGGGATCCACGTTGCATTGTGGGACGTCGAGGCCATATTGACGGCTACGCAAACATAGCTCTGATACAACATTGTTGTTGAAAGAAGAGACGTAGAAGTAGAGAGAAAAAAGATGTAAAAAGATCTGGAATTTACCAGGACACATTAAATAGAGAAGCCACAGACCGGTATGTTGACAAAATCAGCGTTATTAATGATGTGGATCCATATGAAGTTCCAAACAACGAGTGGAGCACCGATGAGTGAGCGCCTAAACAGTTCCCAAGCTACAAGTCCTTGGAGTCTCATGTGCAGTTCATGAATGGAAGGGTTCAGGAGCTGAA
>NW_015151624.1:90018-93608 GCF_000732505.1 Cyprinodon variegatus
ACGGTTTACCATGGTTGAAACCAAGTTAAGGTGAAATTAATCAAATTAAAACACAGCTAAGAGGGAGTACAGTACGCGGTAGTCATAGGCAGTAGTCTGAGCAGCGGTAAAAGAGGCCATCAAGATGGCGGCGATGCAAAGTGCTTACGTCATGACGACCAAGCCCTCTTTACAAAGTCCACATATTGGTAGAAATGGGGGAGAACAGTCTTCAAGTTAGCCTGGTTAAAATCCCACACATGATGAAAACACCCTCTGTGTGCAGATAGGAGCTCAGAAATGATATTGAATCCTCATGGCCTTTTTTGTTCTAGTGCTGGGGGCACATAAACAGTAGTAATGCTAACAATGCTAAACTTTCTGGACAGATAGAACGGTCTTCAGTTAACAGCCAGAAACTCAATGTCTGGAGAGCAGAAGCTAGCAATAGATCTAGCATTTTTACACCAGCTGTTGTTTATGTACACACAAAGCCTGCCAACAGGAGCCTTACCACTGAGTTCTTTGTTTCTATCGGCGCGGTATTGCTTTAACCCCTCCAGGCTAATAGCATTGTATTGTATTGCTGAATGGAGCTAAGTCAGAATGATGGCGAAGCAGTTACAAATCTCCTTTTTTGAGGAGAGTTCAAGTCAGAAAGTATCCACTTTGTTATCCAATGAGCGGAAGTTGGAGAGCAGGATTGATTGTGGTGGTCTCTTGGGATTCCTTCGTAGCTTTTCCGTTAGCCCCCCTCTGCAGCCCTGCTTCCTCTGCCTGGCACATCGCTTCCTCCTGGCCTACTCAGCTCGCCCACTGTTTTGTTTTCATCCGTCCACTTTTTACGTGGCGGAGTGCAAAAGCATTTTGTGAGCTGAGAGAAGGCCGTCTGTCTTTTCTACTTGGATAAAGCTATGTAACCTGTCTGGAGTACAATATGTTTGGAGCTCTGGATCAGTCTGTAATGCCCTCTAAACCCCAGCACTCTGATGAGACTGATGAGCTCCCCCTTTGTAGACTACCCAGGTTCTCCATAAAGATCCTCTCTGGAAGAGATGCATAACTCGCACTCTCACATACACACAGGAACCCTGACACCTCTAATCTGGAACAAACTCCTAAAACACTGCAAAACAGCTGGAACACAAAGTACCTTTAAATCAAGACTGAAAACCCACCTGCTTAGAACTGTCTTTAATACACTGGAGGGCAATTCGAGTTCCTGAGGGCCGGTATCCTGGTACTTTTAGATGTGCCTTTGGTTTAACACAGCTAAATCAAGTAAATAAATGATTTAGGGGACTCTGGAAGAACTGACTGCATACTAAGGAGGTAAGTCAGCAGTTTGACTTTGGTGTGTTACCAAGGGTGAATCTAAAGGATACTGACCCTCAGGAACTGGAATTTCCCACTGCTTTAATAAGTAGGAAGTAGAACATGGATCAATATTTTCTCATTGTATTTGCTTGATGACTCTTATAATTTTGAGGCATTGGATTTTTTTAATGCCTTTGTGGAATACTTGATTATTTTATGACATAAAGCACTTTGAAATCTATAATCTCACTATTTTAAAATCATCATGTTTAAATCATGAAGATAGCTTTAATGCTAAGCATATAATGTAATGGAAAAATGTTGTAATTCATATCTAATCAAACATTACATATTATTGACCTTTTATTTTAAAGTAATTATATTTCAGTGTTGTCATTTAGGCTGATACCAGCATGATCCAGCTAAAGATAGTAGAAGTGCTATTTGCCATCATACAGCGACCGAATAGCCCTATTAGGAAATGTAAAAGACGATAAAACTATAACCCAAACACTCACAAATCAAAAATGGTCATTCAATACATGGACAACATCATCCAGCTCCATCAGTATGATTTAAAAAACTGAAGAAAAAAAAGCAAATAGTTCTTAGAAAATGATTCTTGTGTTGGCAGGGAATTGCTGAGCTAGATCAAGGTCAAGAGGTAATTAGGCATGACAAGAAAGGAAACAGAAGGAAAGGCCGGTTAATGGCTGAAAAGAACTATCAGTATAAGGAAGACTTGATGAAAAGACAAGGGAGTATCTTTAATTGGATGTGCAGCAGGTCCATATCAAAACATATGTGAATGAAAATGTAAAAACAAAACACAAAATTCCACAATATAGCTGAGGAAAACAAACTTCATTTAAAAAAAGAGCTTGGACTGAATGATGTTTTAGGCTTGTATAGCAAGACCTCAAAAACTGACTTCATGAACTGTAAACATTACAGAGAATACAATAGAATAGAATTAAACTTAATCGTCATTACATTGTCACAAGTACAAAGCAAAGGAAATTAATTCTCTGCATTTAACCCATTCTTTTGGAGAGCAGTGGGCTGCTATTGTGCTGCACCTTGTGAGCAGTGTTGGGTTTAAGGGTCTTGCTCAGGGACCTAGAGAGGGAGTCTGTGGGAGTGGGGCATGAACTCAGAACCTCTGGTATCCAAGTTCAATGCCCTAACCACTAGACTTCCACTCCCCAAAAAAGCTTACAGCACCTGGTATTCCCAGGGGTTCTCCAATCCAAGAGCTAACCAGGCCTGACCATGCTTAGCTTCCAAGATCAGACGTGATCAAGTGTGTTAAGGGTGGTATGGCCTTAAAAAGAATAGAAAATTGCTTTATATGTCTTGTATGAGCATGTTTCATAGAGGGCATGTCATCCACAGCCTTGTATTTATTTATATGTTTGTTTCCTTTGTTTTATTTTTATTTATTTTTTACATTCTATGTCTCATTTTTGTTAAAGTTATAACACACCAACTGCTGTGTATCTTTGTTTGATGTTTGAATTACTCTGTATTGTTACACGGAATTGCCAATAAAGCAAAAAAAAACAAAAACAAAAAAACATGATAGTCGCAGCTGTTCTCGCGAGTCCTTCCGTATAACAATGACCTCGTATGTGACTGGAGGAGCTATACTCAGAAGAACTTTATCTCCAGTTCCTTTGTTTGGATTTTGCTGGTACGTGATCAATGGCTGGACGATGTCTCGCGATCAACTCGCCTTCAACTCCTCTTGGACGCGATGGCGACTCTGCAGTCGAACAATTGTGCGGGAGACGAACTCAAAGAAGAGAAGCTAGCGGTAAATATATGTTTGATTACTGCTAGCTAAGCTAAAAGCTAAAGCTACGGCTAATAGTAGCCTTGCAAGAACAAGCTTTATTAAAGTGTATCTTTTGTGATTCACAGGAAGCAGTACGCCGTCTTCACAACTCTGAGACAAATTGCAGGCGCTATGAACCGGAGCAAGGGTAAGAGTTAAAGAATATGCTTTCATTCTGTGGTAAAAGGAAATAGATACGGATGAATACCGATCATAACTGTACATTTATGATCGGTATCCATCCGTATCTATTTCCTGAAAGCATATTCTTTAACTCTTACCCTTGCTCCGGTTCATAGCGCCTGCAATTTGTCTCCGAGTTGTGAAGACGGCGTACTGCTTCCTGTGAATCACAAAAAACACACTTTAATAAAGCTTGTTCTTGCAAGGCTACTATTAGCCATAGCTTTAGCTTTCAGCTTAGCTAGCAGTAATCGAACATATATTTACCGCTAGC
>NW_015151624.1:94311-99346 GCF_000732505.1 Cyprinodon variegatus
TGGCCACGTGTGGTTTTGCTGCCAATCACGAGCGATGTTACTTGTTTGAGAATAGTGGTTTCAGCCAATACTGAGTAGGTTATTCCAGCCAGACATGGTTCGCTGCATTCATATGCTAATTAGGGCCATTAGTACAGCTGATCGCTCTCCACATACGTCAGAGTCCGTTTCCGACAATTTGTGGCACTGACAAACGGCGACAAGCGCGGGTTGCAAATTGTCGGAAACTAACGAAAATCAGGGAGATCTGCGGGAGTTTACGGGGACGAAAATCTCACTTTTCATGCAGTGTCGCGGTAATGCCCCTCCGGAAGTTGCTTGCCAACCAACACAAAACAGAAGAAGAAGAACAACTATAAACAACAATCGAAATCTTGGCCATGCAACATTTTAAATTATGGCTTCAAAAGAGCGTGGTGCGACATGGGATGATAATAATAATCAAGCTCATGACTTTCTGAATTTGACGGGTGCCGCCATTTTGATTTGCTTGAATCCCTCCTTTTTCGTCTTCTTCTTCTTGTGTTCTATGGCGGTTGGCAAACAACTTTTGTTGCATTACCGCCACCAACTGATTGATTTTCTCCTTCAATACTGGCAATAATACAGCAGAGGCGAGGAGTCAAGGAACCGAGATAGCATGATGTGTAAATGGTCGTCAGAACAAGCTCGGCCTGGTTAACTGATCCGAGCTTGGACAGGTCTCGGCATGGATCGGTTTTTCAAGGGTAGTGTAAATGGGGTAATAGATAAGCTTGATGGAAATGAAAAAATTCAAATAAGTTCCCTGAAATTGGGCAGAACGTTTTTACACTCTCATTAAGGTTGTTTTTGGCTTTGTTTTCCGGATCTGGTCTGACGTAGCGAACCTCTACTCTCATCACTGATCATCTGTTTCTGCTGTCGCCGTCTTCACCAATGATCCTATTATTGCAAGAAACATGGCTGGAAGCAACATCGCCATTCTTAAATGACAGGTTAACATAAGAACAATTTCCCAAATTGAAACTTCGCTACATTACTGATCAGGGGTTAGTGCTAGATTGCAGACTTTACTTCCAGTTTACTGCAGCCACGCGTGACGACAAAATATGGATGAGGACATTGGACGCCTTGCGGTATCTGGTTTATTTGATTCAAACCAAATGAAAACAACGCCAATTTACATTTCCCACTGTCATACATTTCCTACCGTCATACACTGCTACTGTCATATTCCTGCCTTGGTTAAAGAGTCCTTACCAATGTATTGAATTTGGATGCTGCCTGTGTTTAAATTTTTATAAAGAAGCTTGATAGTTAAAAGACTCACAAAAAAGCATGTGTGTGTCATTGTGACAAATTCACATAATCCTTCAACACAATAAAAAAAAATTGTTACAGTTTCTGCTACAAGTAGGATACAAAATTCTTTTAACCTTTGTGTTTCTTTTGTAAAAAAAAAACGTTTTGCCATATTTTACTCAAGGTCAAGAAAATTCACATATATTTGTTTTAGTTACAGAAGTCTTTGTCATAATAACCTCTAAGAAACATGCTGAGGTTGTTCCCTGTCATTTGGCATTTTCAGTTTCATCCTAAAGACATTTGCTGTAGCATACTGTAAATGTCAAGTTTAGGCCGAAGCCTGGGTGGTTTTGGAGGTTGAAGCATAAACAAACCTCTCAAAAGGATTTGATTCTGTATGCAGTGGGAGGACGGTTCCCCAAAAGTGGACAGCATGTTTTGACTTCTAAGGCCAATTTGAAAAGTGTAGAGGCTACCTCAGAAACATAGGAACTGTGAGGTACTAACATTTACACAGACAAACCACACAAGTGCACCAGCGCTACTGCAGAATGAAACTGCATGAGAGCGGTGGTCCAAAGCAACACATTTATATGAGAAAAGGCAGTGTGTATTTACACACAGGAAAGCTAAGATGCCAGCATAAAAAAAACAGAAGAGAACCAAACTATGAATGGAAACACACATGCACACAGATGGTGGCAGTAAGGCAGACCCCCTAGTCAGTTCACATATGGCTGCAATTGACCAGCGTGGTGGGTGGATAAATGGCATTCGACAAACCGCCAGTATAATTTTCTGTCCGGCCTCTTTATTTAGCCTTAAATAGCTGTCTTGTTTGCACCAAAAATATACTGTCATTTCAGCCTGCTGACATTTGGCCCCTGACACCTGACCCCAGGCAAGCTAAAGACCTTCTTCGACATGTAGTCAAAAAAGTGCAATTCTAAAACCAAGCTTATCCTCGTTAGTGAACATGCTATCAGCAAAAGATAAACTCTTCTGCTTTTTTTTTTGTAACTCTGCAGCAATATCTTGCATTTTAAACTTCCAAAAATAAAGGGAAAACTTGCTGTAAATGAAAGTGTAAGCTTTTAAACTAACACCAGTAGTTAACTCAGGGTATTTTCATTTGAACAAGAGAGTGTACAGATAATTTCTTTAGAACATTCTAAAGAAAATCAGAATTCTTATCAAACCTTATTGCATGTAATTTAAATATAATGTGGTTGATCATCACAAAGCAATACATAATTGAGAATGGGAATTAAAAAAATATTTTCATTTTTCTTTAAGAATAAAAGTGTTTATGTGTGGTTTGCATTTATTCAGCATTCCTCATTTGGATATTCTTTAATAATTTAGTTAAGTCAATTGATGTCAGAGGTCACCTGATAAGTGTTAAAGTCTAAGTGTATATTTGTTTTAATCCATGTGGCTTACACCCTTACTATAGGGTTTGGCTGCAGGAGGACTTAAGGACTACTTGACATCATTCTTTGTTCTATCTCTCTTCTCTTATTTTGCAGTGTTCAATCCCTAAATTAATGTTATCTTTGCTTTTCCCATCATAGTAGCTTCATCTGGTCTGGTCCTGTTTAACCATCTAAAGGGAAATATTAGCTTGGCAACTGCCAGTTGATAACACATTTGATTATAAAAGACAGTTGGTCCTGTTTCTGGTGCTTAGTTCAATTTCTCTTCCAAAAATAGCTATAGTTTCAGCTTTTATTGTGACTATCTATATGTACACCCTTTTATCCCTTGACGTAAAAACTCGCTTAGAACTTCTCTGCTTAAATACCAACATTTTATTCAGTAAAATAAGTAATTTAGATTGAAATAAAAACTTAAAGGCTTCTGTGAATACAACATGTAAAACTATAATTTCTTTACACTTTGATACATTACAAACACAAGCATTTTTCTATTTTATAATAATTTTATGTGATAAAGCAGCTCAAGGAAACTATTTCATGATTTTCAGCCTTTTCCAATAATGCCAATCTGGTAAGTGTATTCATTTGTATTGAGCACCCCCAGAGTTGATTCTTAAAAGAAACATCTTTCAGATCAGTTTGTTTTTATTTATACATTTACAGTTTAAAATTGTTAAAGTTAAATGCTTATTTTGAGTCATTTACTGCGCTGAGTAATTGATGTGTGCATACTTTTGAGAAAAAAAAAAAGAGAAATATAAATATAACTTCCGTGAGTCTTAGTATTATCTCTAGAGCTGTACATTCCCCTTGCTTCTTCTAAGGAACACAATCCTGTGGTTTTTCTTTATATGCCTTCATTTTCCAGTCAAATCTTGCCCTGGCATCACATGTTGCCCACAACTTTTGGCCATATATACTGCTTGAAGGGGCAGTCTCCGCTGAAAGCAACAAGACACTCTCCCACAGTACACATGGAGCAATAATATCATTGTATTTATTACTTAAAGTTGGGCTTTGAATATGAGTTATTTAAATAATTCCTTATAGCTCCTTAATGCCAGTTGGGGACATTGCAAGTTCCCTATGCTAAAGAGAGCTCCTATATATCAAGAAGGGCAGGGCCCAGGACACTGTAAATGTTCCATTTAGTTATTTTTCTGGTTCAAAGCTCATATGCTTAACTATTTCTTTTCCTGACAAAGCCACCTGTGAAGCTAGTTTACTGTTACCTTTTCTAACATGATGAATATGAAACAGCGCTTCTTTGTTTCATTTGTGTTTGCTTCTCTCTCCTTGAACCCCCAGTGCACATCAGCAGAAGACTACTCGCACTGTGGTTCTGGTTCTGCTGTAGGTTTCTTTCTCTTAAAAGGTATTTTTTCCTTTTGAATGTCGCTGCATGCGTGCTCAATGTGAGGGATTGCTGTAGAGGCAACAAAGCAATGCAAGTGAATGATTACTGCCACCATATGCTCATCCAGGAGTAGAATGTTCACCTCAAGAGTTGGAAAGGAAGAATTCAAGAGAAGCAGAGGTTACAGACACATGTCCTAAGTAAAAATCAAAGCAGTTATAGAATCTTAATGAAAGCTTTGCAGATTTCATATCTATCAAAATATCTTCGAATTTAAAAAAAGCTGCTTCTATGAATTAATCTAAATAAGACATGCACAACTAGCCTTGGAAATAAACCACCACTGACTCCGACAAGATTTGGCCAGACCAATCACAGTGCAGGAGGTAGGACATTACGGTGCATGACTCTTTGCCAGAATTATTCACAATGCAGCAGATGCTTTTCTGCTGGCATGACAACAATCTGGTGACCACAAAGGAGCAATGTTCCCATTAAAATGTAGACCAGGGCTTATCTTATATCCTAATTTTTGGGGGGCAAAACCAACAGAGATAGTTCACTGGAGAGTTTCTTGAACAGCTTGACATCTTTAATGTACTACTGTTTCTAGAAATTCTTTTTCTCATCTCTGTGTCATGATTGGATCAATGGACTTAACCCACATGCAGAACACCAAACTGGAGACAGAGGAAAATTTAACAATGTTTATTTAGGACAACACACAGAGTTAAGGAGGACTGGTCCTGGTGCATGTCCGGGACTGGTTTCACTGATATCTTGAAGAGGTTCTGACAGATCCTTGAGAGGGGAAACCGGTTGGGTCCAGAGAATGTGGAAGTAGCAGAGAACTCGGCAGCAGCAGCGTCTAGCTTCTGGCAAGAGAGTTTCATACTTGGGTTTAGCTTCCTAGCTCTTCCCTGAGAGCTGAAGGAGGAATCCAGACTAAAAT
>NW_015151624.1:99548-104478 GCF_000732505.1 Cyprinodon variegatus
CAGGTTTCCAGGTAAAGCTCATCCAGAGCTTCAGACTTCAGTCAGGCTTTCTGTGAGTAAAGAAGACAGAGGCAGGTTAGAATCCAGTTTCTCTCTAGAGTCTACTGTGATTCACTAGATTAACAGAGGCTTAGGTTTTGCTAACCAAACTTGGTCAACACTCCGGCGTCGAAGGAAGGTCTGACTGCTGCTTATGTAGGAAGGTCTCCTGATGGGCTGATGAGCTTCATGTGTGTTGGAAGCTCCAGCCCAGGAGACCCACAGTGCTCTCTGTTGGAGACAGATGGTAGATCTCCAGATCCCAACAGTAACCCCAGTCCCTAACAGAAAACATAAAACAGAAGATGAGAGAGAGAATGAAATGTTCAAAGACATCAGTATGACGCGTGGCCTTCCTAAATATCAGACCTGAGTAGTTACACAGAGTTCGTCTGCCTGGCTATGTGTTTCCTGGATGGGGCCACCTTTTATAGTTGCCTTTTCTATATGAAAAAGAAGCTAAATATCAAATGATATGTTACAACACCTGTAAGGCTGTATATGCAGCCATCACACAAGCAGAGTAGTTGAGAGGCAGAACAATGCAGGATAACAGGAAAAGCTATGTTACGATAGAACTCGCTCCCTCCACTAAGCAAAGACAGGAACAGGGCATGCACAGCGGATAAGAGACATGATATGAACGAGAACTCCAACAAATACTAAAAACCTCTTTCACCACTGGCCTCCGTGAATGACAACATAAAACATGGCATAAGCAATGATTCAAACCTCAAAGTCAAACTGAAAGAATGGCCCCGATAGCTGGGACTGTATACAAAGAAGAAGGAGCAGTAGGATGAGTGCTGTTTTGCAAAATGATATCCTACAGATAATGAATAAATGATTAACTAGAAGTTATAGTTAATTATTTAACTTATTCAACTTATTTCACCTCTGGATGGTTCCTGGACCGACTGTTAAAATCCAGGTATCCACACCAATTTAGTGACCTAGGCTAGGTTATCAGCAGAACTATTAATTATACCTCAAAGAACTATTTGTCTCTGTTTATTCACACTATAACCAAAAGAGGGTGGATCTGGCCTGAGTGATACAGCATCCGTATATGAATTACAACCACTGCAAGTTAAACAATGACATATCTATTCTAATAATTCAGGATTACAGAAATCTAACATCTTGCAAACACTACACGCTATTAGAAAAAAAACACAAGGTAGACTAAATGACTAGTTTGAAAGAAAAAAAGAAGAAAAGAGAGATTGCCTAAGATAGGTCAGATGTTAGTACATTGACTAATGTCTGCTTGGAATAGCAGCAGGTATGATGATAACAACAGTGCAATTAATACAACATAAATTACATTCAGCTTAAAATGATAAATGGTTAAAATGCATTAACAACAGCAGCAGAAGTTGTTTTAGCAAAGCGGCATAAACAGGGCTGTGCATGTGTGGGGGGAATGTATCTGTGTGTGTGTATAGATGTGTGAGAGACTCCCTCTTCATGTGAAGAAAGGGAGGAGGAGGGGGGGTCAGCTTGTAACAAGAGGTCCTCAACCACATGACCACACGCGGTTGAATGTGAGCAAATTCTCTATAACTAACCTTAAAGCAGAAAGAGAAAGAAGACAGGATAGAAAGAAAGGAAGGAAGAAATATCACGTGCAGCTTTTCACAGCACACTTATTTCAACCATTGAACCAGAGTTCTTATAACCAGCACAGATTAAACATCAGCATTGATTCAAACTTCTCCCATCTGCCTGCTCGGCTTCAGCTCTACTAGGGTCAAAAATTCACCAGGGGTCCATTCTCGGAAAAGTTTTAAGTCAGGTTGATGATACAGCAGAGGACTTGATGGGCTTTTAGGTCGAGGAAGGTTTACTCACAGGCTATCAAAGCAGAAGTGTCCCCCTGCCGATAGGCCGTGATATCTGTAGCGAGGTCCTCACAAAGGGGGGAAAATCAACACAGCATTTAGTTGCGGATATCCCCGTCTCACCCAGTTCAGCGGACAGGTTTTGACGTAGGAAAATGGAAGCTACTTCCAGTTAGCTTTCTTTTAGCATTTCACGTGAAACGGGCCTCTCCTTACAGGCATGTAAACCCTGGGGAAAGAGAAAGATTGATCTCTCTCAGTTTTCCCTGAATGATGTAGGGGTATTTCCTGTTTAAGTTTCAGCCTCCTCATCAGCTGATTGGTCCATGCGTGAGCTGACTGTCCCTTTTGGCTGGAATTTTCCAGAAGTTTACAGAGCATCCTTTGTTCTCTTTGTGCAAAAGGAAAGGAGGGTGGTTTGAAATGGTTCATCATGATTTGGGCTCCATTGTGGCAATATATCCCAACAGTCCTGATTGGAAAGCGGGCACAGTTAGGCACGTGAAAGAACTGAGCAATTAGGCCAGCTCTAAGAGCCATGGTCATGACAATTTAAGCAAAAGGTTGGAAATTGGACCAGAGGTTTGCTTCAAACAGAACAGAGCTACAGTAGAGTTGTATGACACGTTGAAAGTCCAAACTTAAATTTACTAAAGAAGCCTTGGTAACCATAGAAATTCATGTAAAAGATATGTTGGACTCATTTGTTTATAGCTCTGTAATGCACTCAAGAAGTATTTTCAATAAATGATTTGGATTATTAAAACTGCAAGTAGAAAATTTACAATAAACATTTTAAGAAAAACTTGCCTTTAAAATGTTTTGCCTCATCATTTTTTGGAGAGGAGATATATACGTGAAGAAAGTGTTCAAAAACTAAATTTTCAAAATGCAATTTAGGAATTGTTGACTATGAACAGCTGAATGTCCACATATGTGCCTGTATGTCCCCACATGTAGGATATTTTACAAAATACTTTCCCCACATTGAGATAAAACAAGACCACAATGTCTCACTACACACAAACACATGCATACACACACTTAAAGTAAATTCTTTGAGCAAAACATCACCACCTGTTTGCTCCCACTGCATTTCAATTTCTTCATACTCCCTCAATCATGCACAAACACACACAGAGGAGAGAGTTAATGATCTTGACCTGTTGCCTGCGGCAATCACTTGCAGCTCCGCTCAAGACACACAGACATACACACGCACACAGCACCCTAAGACTGATAACATGGTGAAACTGGGTCGTAGCTGGGAACTTTACAAGATAATCTTATTCAGCTAGTAAAAGAGCACATTATATAGAACAACCAAACCAACAAAAATGTTCATTGGCCATGCATACGTTATAAACACGTGATGTCTTTGAATATGAAAAAGGCATTGCTTTCAAATTCCCATAGTATTTTCATATGTGTTTGTTGTATGTGCATAAATGGAGAGAATGTCTGATTCATTTCATATCATTTTCAAACTTTTAAAAGTAACATGAAGTCAAACAGATTTAACAGTGTCTGGTAATATCTAACAGTTATCTTTTCACTATGAAGTCTGAATTCTGCTGAAAGACCATGTCATAATTACTCATACAGTACAGGCAGATTGATTTAATACGCACGTAAACTCTCTTCACTTGCAGATTAAAACGTTTTATGAAGATTTAATACCATGACCCCCTCATATCACATGCTTTTTAATAGTTTAACTTCAACAGTCAAACAAATTCGTTTTAAATTTTGATTTAAAAGAACTCAGGCTTTCAGCTCTTTTACATTCTTCTGGGAGTTTTTTCCAGATAAGTTGAGAATAGGAACTAAATACTGCTTTTCCATTTTTGGTTCCATTTCTGAGTGTAAAGACTTGGCTTGAACTGGAAGACCTGATTGGTCTGGGAGGTTTTAGCAACAACCTGTTATGTATTTCAGTGCTGAATCATTCAGTGATTAATAATCCAACTGAAGGATTTTAAAGTTCATTCTCTGGGGATAAGGTCTAATACAGCAAGTTTGTTATTCACGCTGGTGGTAATGACATCTGATTTATAACAACCAATGGAAATCACTTAAAATTAGTTATGTAAGTTTTCCAAAACAATGTTGGACTCCATAATTTTTCCTAGTCCCCTCCGTTATCGGACCAGTGATAACACATTTAGTCATTCAATCGCTGGTTGTCTAGGTGGTTTCCTGAAAACGAAACAGGCTACATTGATAGCTGGCAATCTTTATGGGGAAAACCTGGTCTGATTTGGAGAGACAGCATCCATCCCTCTTTGGATGGTGCAGCTCAGTTCTTTCTAGGAATCGGGCCAAATTTAATAGTGCTATAAAACCCTGACAAACCAGGATGCAGACCAAGAATCAGAGTTGTAGTTTAACACACCTCTCTGTAACTTCTCTACTATTAACCACTCATTTCTCCATCCAAACAATGTCTTGCCTGTGACCAGAATCAAATAAGTTAGAAAAGAATCCTAAAGGAGTGAATTTAGAATTTTGAATGTTTTATAGAAATCACATATATATAAATATATATGTATATATATTAGGGCTGGGCGATAATTCAATAACGATATATATCGATCGACAGACGTGTGGCGCAATAGAAAAAAAGAGAGTCGATAAAAGTTCGATAAAGAAACGCAGTTTTCCTTCCTTCTCATTGTAGCCTATCATGTAGGTTTATGCTAGTCACTACTTCCTCCCAACCAATCACAAACGCGGACCCAGGCAGGCCGTCACAATGCGCCGCCCTCTCAAACCACAACACAGAGCACATGAAGATGTCGCAGCAAGGAGAGGCGGAGGAAATTGTTCCAAAGAAGGGTTTTTGTAGTTCACCAGTTTGGCAGTGTTTCGGTCATGGCAAGTCAGACAAAAAACAAACCACAGTCATCTGTAAAATGTGTAGGGAACCAGTGAAAAAGAAGTCTTATAATACAACCAACCACTGCATGAAAAGTGAGATTTTCGTCCCCGTAAACCCCCGTAAACTTCCGCAGATCTGCCTGATTTTTGTCAGTTTCTGACAATTT
>NW_015151624.1:108583-109835 GCF_000732505.1 Cyprinodon variegatus
TATCGATAAGCTTTTTTTTATATCGCCCAGCCCTAAGTTGCCATACCACTTCTGTAGTCTACATCATTTACAGACAGCCTGTGGGGGCACTTATATCACAAGAAAATGTTTCACAAACACAAACTGCTCAGGCCAGCCGAGAAACATAGTCCCTCCAGCATGACATCAAGCCCCGCCCACATCAAGGACAGCCATATTGGAAATGCTGACGTAACAGGGGAGGGAAGCACATAGACATATATGAAGATATATATATATAAAGATATTTGTAAAGATATGTTTTCATCTTAGTTGTAAAAAGTTATCCCTCGAGCCCTGACGTCAAGAGTCCGTGAATTTAAACAGAAATACGCCGCACAGTGCTGAGGCATCATTAGTGTGTTCAGCTTGAATCAGCAGGTTTGAGTAGCAGGTCGACCGCCCCAATATGGGGGCCGTAATTCCTGGGCCGCGACAGCCAATGCGGGGTTTACTTATATTATGTCTATGGGGAAGCACATGGCGCCGAAGATTATTTCTTGTCAAATAAACGTTCTAAAACCTTTCTCTGTGTGAGTCTTTCCAGGTTGAAGTTACATTTAAAGTTTTAAATTAATCCCTTTTGGTTTTGCAAAAATTGGATATTTAAGGTCTTTGGAGCACAGTTTATTATTCGATTGCAATTGGTAGAATTGATGTGGAAATTCTAAATGGAATAGTGGGACACCAATCAGTTTACTGTAGAAAAGTTTCCAATATCACATTATGCTAAACAATGATAATAGTTGAGCCAGGTCGCCACTTGTTAGATGCCACTTGTTAGAAGTTCAAAAGTCCTTTAGTTTGTAAATTGTATTCACAATATAAATAATAAGTGGAATATTTGGCAAATAAAGAGAACAAAAGTGCACTTTGAATGGACATACTAAGTTGGCCAAAATTGTTGTCTAAATGTCTTGCAGACCAAACCTTTTTTATATCTATTCCTTATTAAATAAGGCAAAGGCTGTTATATTTTGGATTTTAACTTATTTATGTTAAGAGTACCATTCACAACATCAAAATCTGTTATTTGAACTTCAGCACCAGCAAGTATTTGGTTATACCGGTTTTCTTAATCAACACCGGAGATAGGCACGAGCAACCCCCGCGACCCCATGAGGGATTAAGCGGGTCAGAAATTTGATGGATAGATTTTTTCTTAATCTGCGATGGACTGGGAATCTGTCCAGAATCCATTGCACCAGCCCTAACGACACCACTATAGGGATAA
>NW_015151624.1:109884-138667 GCF_000732505.1 Cyprinodon variegatus
GTAATGTACATTTGTCTCTAAACTACCAATTTAATTTACGTTTGATGACATTTGTTTGTGATAGGGTTTGAGGATAGATAAATACATCTTCATAATAATTCCTTATTGTTCTTTATTTTAGAATGTTTGTTACTAATTTTATTTTAACATCTGAAAATAAGATTTAATAAAGATTTAAAAATAAAAAGGACATACCACGTGACAGACATACCATGTGACATAACACATTTTTTTGGCCATTTCTATCGCCAGTGCCTATAGGCGAGAGAGGTCAGCATTTCCAATATGGCTGTCCTTGATGTGAGACATGACATCAAGCCCCGCCTTCCCGCAGGCTGCAGCGGGATGTACTTGAGTGGCAGTACATCCTCCCCAACTCAAAGAGGGCACTCTACCTTTTTCCGGCTGAAGACCATGGTCTCGGATTTGGAGGCACTGAACCTCATCCTGGCAGCTTCACACTCGACTGCGAAACACTCCAGTGAAAGCTGTAGATCACTCCCTGATGAATCCAATAGAACCACATCATCTGCAAATAAAAAGAGGCATGATCCTAAGGCCACCAAAAATTAATCCCCTTTTTCCTCCTCCTTCGTGAACTGAAACTGACACGTAGTTACTGACCTTGGTCCCTACTGTATAGTAGTCAGTGTTATGTAGATTTTTGCAATCCAACCAGATATATTCCATGACAGGAAGAATTTTATAGTACACAGAAGTAAATCAGAGAAGTTGCATGGTTTTGAAACAGGAAGCATAATTTAACTTAACAAAATTGCAAATGAACTTATATAGATAATGATATGACCTCTATGTTTTGAACAGATGATTAATAGAATTTGATTTTAAGGTATGCTGTATAAAAGCCCACACTTACGCCCTGAACACACTAAATCCGATTTTCTGGCGGATCAGATAGACGTAGCCTTTAGCACTCATTGAAAGATGATCACACCCAAAACCATTTTCTGCAAGGGGACTTGCATAGCTCTGACTGAGGTAGACCCCAGGTCTATTTCAGTTGGATTACGCAGCAATTTAGCCGCCATGTCAGGGTCTGACAGGAAGAAAGACGTGGTTACAAACACATTTGCTATGGGGGAAAATACTAAATAAAATTTGTTAATAGCATGGAGTCGCTATTTTTTTGGAGGTGCAGATCGCGTATATAGAAATCAGGACAGTATTGGCTCACTATTTAGTGACGTAGACTGTATCATTATGTGCAAATGTTTTCAAAATGTTGTTGTCCGATAACTAAAAGCGCTGTTATTGATCTTCAAAATTTTTCCTCAACTGGCCACCTAATTCTAATCAAAGGTTAGTAACTTCTTCTTTAATAGTATATATACACCCCTAAGACCATATATTTTAGTTTATTTGTGTGAAGTTTGAGCATGATTTGACTTATGCACGATTTCCTTGCTTCCGCAAAAATTTTTGCCGATCATTAAAGTGGCATCATTGCTCACTTTTACTGTAGAAAGCAGGTTCAAAACTTGTCTTGCCTACAGCTTACCAATCTCTTATATCTTGATAGATTTACTACTATATGTGGTTAATATAATATCAATAGTAGTAAACTAAAAAGCCCAAAGAAGAGCCCAAAGATACCTTCCAACGATGGTCAAAGAAGGACAAAAGATATGTAACTGTTACATGGCCAAGCATTGTACGAGAATACAACACCAAGATGGGTGGGATTGGTTTGTCAAACAGGATGATAAGCTACCACAGAAAGTGTCTGCACCAAGAACTGGACAATTCGTGTGATGATGCATTTAACTGGCTTTGCTCTTGTTAACAGCTGGCTGGTGTATCGGCAAGATAACTGGGAAAATGACACCCCAAGACAGGCTATCATGAAGTTTCTCGAGTTTCGCATGGTGGTATTTCAGGTATTTCTCAACAAGCATGATGTCCTGAACAAAGATGCTCATGTTGCAGGTGCAGAAGGAGATAATTCACATTCTGCATACTCAAGGAGAAGATCTCGGGTCACTCAAATTTCACGACTTTCTGTTCGTACATGTTCTGCTGCTCATCTTCCAGAGATGGCTGACCTGAAAAATCCGAAGCATTGCAGAGGGCAGGGTTGCGCTTTAAAATCACATGTGCGGTGCACCAAATGCAATGTGTTCCTCTGCTTGCAGAGTGAACGAAACTGCTTTGCAGCATTACTCAAAGGCCAGTAGGCCTGCTGAGGGAGGATAGACTGCTTGCTGCAAAGTTTTGCACTTTTGTTTTTATTTCGCCGTGGTCAGGGCCTAAGGTACACACCTGGTTGCACCTTTGAAAGTTTCACCTAAGACCAGTAGGGTTGTTCTGGATAGGCATAGTGCTGTTGGCAGATGTTTTGCACTTTTGTTTTTATTTCAAGATTGTTCAGAGTCAGAGTTTGAAAGTTTCACAGAAGACCAGTAAGTCTGTTTTGGATATGCAGACTACTTCTTGCTGAGGTTTTCTGTTACTTTGCAGCAGAACATCCTAGTTGCCTAAAATTTTCCCTTCTTATTTGTCCTTTGTTATGCCCAAATGTCTGAAATAAACCAGATTTATGTTTCAGCCAATCATGTCTTTATTGTGTAATTTGAGAATATAAACCCAGTGTTCTCATAGGGACACATTGCTTTTTTTTTTTTAGAGAACTGCTGATAGTAGAAAGTAATAGGTATCTTCAAATTGCAAAAAATAAATTAATATACACAGATAATGTAACTGTCCTTACATGAGGACACCATTTTTTTTCAAAAACTACTACAGATAATGTAACTGTCCTCACATGAGGACACCATTTTTTTCAAAAACTACTTGTGGCATCATGACAGAGTTTAGTTATTAAACTTATAAGGTCCTACTAACCCCATGAAACTTGAAAAAAAAAAAAAAAAAAAAAACTCCAAATAGAAGCTTGGGACTCAGGAGGTTATGTAAGCTGTTTACCATTTTTGCTCCCAAGATAAAGTGATGTTAAACTAGTGTTGACATTTATGTTCATTCTTAGCAACATACTGTGCATTATCTTTGTTTGTAGTAACAATAAATTAAGTCAGCATTGATTTATTTAAAAATATTGCACCTTATTAAGACTTAGAATGATTTGAGTGAAGACTTCCAGATACATATAAGAAATTTCAAAGAGTTTGTTGTGTGATGAAGTTCAGGTTAAAGTAGCAGTCTTAACAGAAGATAAAAGCCTTACAGTTATTTAGTACAACTTAAGATATAAAACAAGATAACAAGAAATATAACACGATTCTGTACTGTTAAGCTCAGGTTACAATATCAAACAAGGAAAAACAAAGAGCTTATATGAACACTTATCTAAATCTTAGGTCATTACAGTAAATCCCACATTGAAAGAAGATAAAATACCCTAAAACAACAATGGCAGGGTTTGAGGTTAACCAAGAACTGAACACAGATGATGTTCAACAGATTGACACTGTGACAACCTCCTTGTTGCACAGAGCTGGCTGCCCCGTTATTCCCAAACCCTCCTGTTTGTTCACAGCTCAAGACACGCCTTGTTTATGCCCCTTGAATACATGGACTTACCTGATTTGTCCACTGTTCAATCTGGCTTCAAACTCCAGGTAGAAAAATGTCCGTTTCATAGCAGACAGCATAACAGAAACAACTGCTGCTGTTACTTCTGCGTAACGGTCTCCGCCAAGTGATGTCAATTGTTTACCTCGGGCGCGGTACACTACGCCTTTTCCACCTAAAATGGCATCTTCGCAACAAATGTCACGTGACTGGCGGAGACCGATTTTCCTAAATCCGCCCCTGTTTTCAGGCTTATGTTAACTGTAATGACTTATCTTGGACAGGCTGCTATGTAAACAGGCCTTTAGTCCTTCGTTTAGCTATGCTGCGGTTGTTTACACTACGCCTTTTCCACCTAAAATGAAGTCTTAGCAACAAAAGTCACGTGACTGGCGGAGACCGATTCCATTCAGTCAACCAGGAACAAAGTCCATCCAAGGCTGTTTAATCCCTTACCTTCAGTCTTTTGCCTCTGTTCTGCTACATGGATATTATTATCACCGATCATTAAGAAAAAGGAGAAAACCAACCAAACAAACAAAATTAATTCTGTGCTCTTGCCCTGCCGACGTAACCTGACAACAGCCAGATGCATGTCTCGCTCCGCCTAGCTCCACTCACATACATCTGGGAACCCGCAATAGGAATTGCCTTTACTGAAGGCTGGGCCTTATCAAAACTCCTTGCATATGATTGGATAAGCCACTTGTCTGTCATCTTTATTGACGTGCTATTTCAACCACTCACACCGAAGCTAACCCGTGACGCTGTGAGAGGAGGAGCCATTTGGTAGATCAAGCTCTTGACAAATCCGGTCGGGAGAAGGGCGAAAACATCGTTTCCACCAACAAAAGCCTTCAAAGCCGTTCTCTGATGTTCTTTTAATGAAACAATATCAGATAGATTGGATAACACAGAAGAAATAGCAGTATCAATGCTAACGCTTGCTTCCTCAATGCGAGCCGCCATTGTTGTTGGAATCTCACGGTCGCTTCTCCACTCCAGGACACACCCGCCCTGCGTCCTGATTGGACAGACCATAAATTCGGTTGGGGAAATCACTTCAATCAGCGGGTTCCCAGATGTATGTGAGTGGAGCTAGGCGGAGCGAGACATGCATCTGGCTGTTGTCAGGTTACTGCCGACGTGTCACCACGGATATCTCGGAAGCCGGTGACCTCACAGTTCAGACATTCTCTGTAAGTTCTACACTTACTGAAAATATAAAATTAAGTTGAATTAATAATTTTGCCCCTTTACAAAAAATAAAATAAAATAAAAATATATTTATCTAGTGAAACCAACAAAAGTAAACCTGTTCCAGCTCCTGCCTCTGTGCAAGATATTCCTTATCAGACCTGTAAGTCCATTCTATGTATGTTTGTCTGTGGTGATTTTTATTTAATTGTAAGCCTTTAATTGTGTGTATTTTTTTGTTTTGTTTTGTTCATTCACAGCTCATGCTGTGGGGCAATTAATGTTGGAGCCCTTCTTCCTTGGAGAATAAAAATTAACATTTATTTTGTGGGGAAGGATTTTATGTTTATTTTTTTATGGCTATAAATTTCTTCTTTTCTGAAATAAAGAACTGTGAAGCCTAATTTTTTGTTGTTGGTCTAATTGTGAACATTTGTAGTTTATTATTTGTAAGGGTTTACACACAGATCTGTATGGTCCTTTTGTGACTGGTTTACAAAAAATATATATATAAAATATATATATTTATACTTGTCAGGAGGGATACCTGACTGGCACCCCTAAAATAGTGACAGACACCCACTTAAAAAACTAATCTTTGTAACCTTGTAAAACTGTCACATAAAATATTGGCACCCAACATGGGGACATTTTATTCCGCTAATAAGGGAATGACATCCTGAATGCTTAGACCAAAACTAAAACAATAACAAAAAAAACAAAACAAAAATATATATATATATATATGTATTTATATATTTATATAAATGAATACATATAAAAATAAATACAACAAAAAATAGTAAAAAAAAAAAAAAAAAAAAAAAGAACACTGAAGAAAATATAATCAAGCACCCTTCAAACACTTCATCCCCTCCAATGGCAATGCCTCCTAATCGCTCCACAGCACACTCTCTCCTAGACATGGAGTTGACTGGTCTGGATTTGGTGTTGGGTTCTCCCTAATCACCCCAGCCTCCTCCGCAGCCTCGAGCAGAGACAAAGGCTGCACCAGAAGTTCTGGAAATTGACTTAAAAGCTACGATGGAGGAAGTAAAGTCTGGTATTAAAAACAAGATAAAAAGGAGCAATATGAGAGACTCAACAGCAAAACATTTGGAGGAAATCATTCAAGGCAATGCAAAGGAACAATATGAACGCATGAATGCACAATTTGAGTATTTACTCACACAAACAAAAGCAACCCTCAGCTGGAGACTGAAGCATCAACAAACTGAGCTGCTCAAAGAATTCAGCAAGCTATTTGTCCCAGTTACAACCAGCATTTCCACTTTGCAAGAAGATGTTTCTCGCCTAAAGGGGGAGCTCTTGGCCTATCAAGTATCAATAAAGTCTATGACTGAGGACATCAGAGCCAGAATTAAACCAGATCAGGCCTGTCTACAGAGTACAATAATTGATCAAACTGCACAGACAATCTACCATAGCCTACCAGAAACAACACACCCCGGTGGGAATCTACTGCTCAGCTTGGGATGACAGGTGTCCAAGTAGCACCAGGCGATGCTACCTTTTTACTTAATAAGAGTCCAGACCTGGGAAAAAGTCCTGTTAAATTGTTATTTCCAACTTATGGAAAATTAGAAAACACCCCCGACCCTCTGCAGTATCTGGAACGCTGTGAGGATTATTTGGCCCTTCATTCCTTAACTGATGATGAACTCATGGCTACACTACGGAATGTGTTGCATGGTACAGCCAGAGATTGTTGGGACGTAGTCAAACACAAGGTGCATAGTTGGACTGACTTTCGAAGAAAGTTTCAGGCTGCTTTTCTTTCTGAAGATTATGAGGCCAAACTTGCAGAATGTTTAAGGACCAGAGTCCAAGGAGAGAATGAGAGCCTCAGGGATTTTGTGTACATGTACCAATCCCTATGTAGACACTGGAAACCACAAATTGCAGAGGAAGACATTGTCAAGCTGCTTCTGAAAAACAAATCCAACACTGGCCAGTCAGCTAAGGAGTAGTAGGCTAAATACTGTGGATGACCTTGTCCGCCTGGGACAACAGTTAGAGAAGGATCGAGAAAAACAGCAACAGTATGAGTACCTGAAAGAAGCAAGGTTGCCATCAAAGATAAATTAACCTAAACCTCATGACCATGAAAACACAGTATTGCAAAGACAACCAATTTACAACCGGAATAACAATCGGCCACAACAATCATTCTGCTGGCATTGTAAAGGCAATCATCCTCCAGCCACTTGCCCCCATGGTGGTACAAATCGATCATTTTTGCCTCCGAACCTTCCTCAGCAGAGTAGCAGTTCATCACAACTCCCATCAGCTCAAAGTTCAGCGACTCTTGGTTCCCTCACAAACTCTGAACTTTTGCTCAAACCTGTTCTCCTGCCACATCAACTACTAAACATCTGCCTTCTCAGTTGATGGCTCCCATCAACGTCAGTTCCTAGCAAGGAGCTGCTATCTTGGACAGTTTGAACCAAGCCTTGCACGAGAGGACCATTATATTTGTCTGATGGTAAAGGACGGCAAACCCTGGGATGGAGTGAAATCACTATCATATTGCAAAAACAGTCAATCACCTTACTTTGCATCATTCTGTCTGCTCAGAACCTCACTTTTCCTGCTGTCCTTGGTCTTGATTTCATCTCCCTCTCTGGCCTGCAGTTTGATGTGTCTGAAAAATTTTATTGGTTCAAGTTCAACAGAAAACAACAGTCCAATTTTCTTCAAGAGTTTGGATTTTGGTCAATGAACCTCATCAGCAACTTGGCTTTCTTTTTGCAGTGGCTCCTCCTACTCTGGTTGCCCTTGGGACAAGCGATGAACTGATGCAGTTAGCAACACACACCTGGATAACTTTGGGAAACAGTCATTGCTGTGCCCACTGTGTAACAATTCCGACCTATGTACCACCAAGTTGGGCTGCACTAATGTACTTACACACAAGATTTATCTTTCCCAAGATGTGCCAATTAAGCAAAAACCCTATCGACTTTCACCTGCTAAGCTTCAGATGATTAAGGAGCATGTAGAAGAAATGCTGGAAAATTATATCATTGAACCATCCACATCCCCATACGCCGCTCGTCCTGGTTCCTAAAACAAATGACCCCAAACTATGTTTTTGTGTTGACTTAAGAAAACTTAATGCAGTCACACATACATATGCCTACCCATTGCCAAATATAGAGGAAATCCTGGAGTCTCTTTCTGGAGCAGAGATTTTCACTACACTAGACTTGAACAGTGGTTATTGGCAAGTCTGTTTGGATCCAGAAAGCTGTGAAAAAAACAATTTTGTCTGTCCATATGGCCTCTTCCAATTTAAGGTTATGCCATTTGGCCTGAAAAATCCTCCCGCTACGTTTCAACGGCTCATGGAAGTAGTATTGGGTGAACTCAGAGGACATATTTTGTTTGTATATCTAGATGACATCATTAATTTACTCCACCACCTACCATCAGCACAGTGGCAATATACAAGCTGTGTTGGATGAACTTTGTGAAGCCAACTTTACAGTCAACATGAAGAAAAGCCAGTTTTTTTTTGGTTCTCCATAAAATTTCTGGGACACATAGTATCCTCATCTGGTGTTGAAGTAGATCCAGACAAAATTAAAGCCATTCAAGAATGGCTTGTAAAACCGTCACAACACTAATGTGAAACCACAAGCTCAGACTACATCCTTACAACGTCACATGCAGCACAAGGAAGCCAAAGGGTCCGTAGATTGACCGAGAAGGGACAAGAACTGCATGACGAGCACATAAAGGTGGCACATTGTTTTAGTGTGTGTTATGAAAAGTGGAAAGCTGCTGCTAAGGGTACCAAAAAAGGTATAGATGACCATCGTTCAAATGAACTCTTGCATGAAAATGTCACCAGGATAAAAGGTGTCTCAAAAAATCTGAACACCGCTTATGAAGAGTTTAGATATTTTGAGTATCCTGACCATGACACAATACAAAGGATAGATACGTGTGAGGCTGTAACAGACAATTTAAGCTGCAGAAAGCTACCTATGGAATGGAAACGTTACAGTAATCACAATGAAAAACAGCTGTTAAAGGAGACAAAGTCAGTCTTTAAATTTGAAGCTTCAGAGAAGATGAGTACCACACCTCACCACACCACTGAAAGGTTACAACCATATACTCATTTCTGAAATCTGCAAAAAGTAAAAAAAGATGCAGCTGCTGAAGTTGCAGCTAAGGAAGCTGTTTTGAAAATTCTACTTGAGCAATAAAACCACATAAAGGAAATTCAAAATCAAGAAGCTTATTTGCAAAGAACTATAAGCATAATGCAGAGAATGAGAGTGTCTACAGACTATCAAAGGGCTTAAAGTTGCAAAGGCAAGACAAGTGTATGAACAGAGCAAATTTTCAGATGAAGAAATAAATGAACTGATGGTTCTGTGCCAGAACCATCAATCAGAAAAAATACCAACTGAGGAAGAAAATTTCCACCTATGTCAGTATGTAAGCAGATCTGTCAAGAAAGCTATAGAAAGATTCTTTTTGCTGGGTACAGAATCAGCTCAAAATGCAGCATGGAAAATCCTCCAAGAAAGATATGGCAATCAATTTCTTCTTGCCAAGGCCTTTAGAGACAAAACTTGATACACGGCCAAAAATAAACTCAAAGTGAAATTTGGAGTTTCAAGAGTTTTCTGACTTTCTACAAAGCTGCAGAATAGTTATTTCACAAATTTAAGATCTCAAAGTATTAGCAATGAAAATCAAAAAAATGCTTGCAAAACTCTCAGATTGGCTCATATCAATCTGAAACAGAAAGGTCACACAAGTTCAAAAAGAAAGCTACACCTTTCCAAGTTTTCACCAATTAGTAAAGTTAATCTCATGTGAAGCAAAAGTTGCCTGCAATCCCATAACATCACACCATGCATTGAAGCCAAGTGAAAATGAAAAGACAAGGTTTCCGAGCAATAGAACTCATGGAGCAAAGGTCTTGGCTGCTAACTCCAATGAGAAAACTTTTGTGAGAAGGAAGGTCACTGTCTCCAAAATTGTTGTACACCCAACATATCTACATGACAACAGAGCTAAGGGTGACAGAAATCAAATAAGGATAAGTGAGGAAATTAGCAATGACAGAACAAAACTAAGAGCACGTTCCAGGCAAGACATCAACACCAACAAGTGAGGCAACTAGAGGGTGCTACTGCTGCTGTTGGTGAGACGTATTGTCTTCACTTTCTGTTTGGACTGTTGAGCAGTGTTGTTGCTGTCCAGTCTATCTCCGTTTGAATTAAGTTATTTTTTCTGTGATATCTCTGTATCTAAGTAACTCTAACTGACCAGTACCACTTTAAAACATAGTGCCTTCTGCTGCACTTTTCTACCGAGCACTTCTCAGTTTCACACGGTTTTATTTCTGGTAGTAAGGAGTAGCTAGGCTAGTGCTAGCTTAGCATCATTATGGCTTCTCTCTCTCCCTCCTTTAACTCTTTTCCAACTCTTCCTTCTTCCTCTCCTCTCTCCTGCTCTCTGTGTCAGATGATCAGTCATTCCTCTGTCTCCTTTAGTGATAATGGTATGTGTAATAATTGTAGTATTATTATAGCTTTGTAGGCGAGGCTGTCAGAGTTAGAATCCAGGCTTCAGGCTGTGGGCCCCACATGTACTGTAGCTGTCCTCCAAAAGTGCCTGAGCACCCAGGCGATTGGGTAACTGTACGCAGAAAGCATAGTCGTGGATCACTGCCCACTGGTCACCACCTATCCGTTCAGTGACACACCCACTGACAAGCCCACTCCGGTGGTTGGCAGCTCCATAGTCAGAAACGTGGCATTAGAGACACCAGGGACCATAGTCAAAGGTCCCTGGTCAAACCTGAAACTGCTGGCTAAGTATAAGGCTAAATACAGTAAGATTGTTATTTTTGTTTTTGTCTTTTTTATTAGAAACATTTTATTCAAAAAAATAGGTGCAACTGTATACAGTGAGCAAAAAGGATAATCAAACATTGTCATTCATTTACAGAAAAGTCCAAGGAAAACCACAAAAAACTTATTACAAACTCATTTCAACAGAAATACTTTCCCTCTCAAGATTTTTATATACGCTGGCGGTAATGACACCTGGTTACGCAGATCAGAGGTCGCTAAAATTATTGTTGCTTCGGTGTGTAAGTTTGCCAAAACAATGTCGGACTCTGTGATTATCTCTGAACCCCTCCCTGGTCTGACCAGTGATGACATGATTAGCCGCATGTCATCATTCAACCGCTGGTTGTCTAGGTGGTGTCCTGAAAACAACGTGGGCTGCATTAATAATTGGCAATCCTTTTGGGGAAAGCCTGGTCTGATTCGGAGAGACGGCATCCATCCCACTTTGGATGGTGCAGCTCGCCTTTCTAGGAATCTGGCCAAATGTATTAGTCCTCCCAAAGCATGACAGCCCAGGGTGAGATTCGTAGTTTAACACACATCTCTGCAGCTTCTCTACTGTTACCCACTCTTTACTCCATCCAGACAGTGTCTTGCCCATGACCAAAATCTAATAAATTAGCAAAGATTCTCAAAGGAGTAAATCATAATCTAATTAAAATTAAAATAACTCTGATTGGGGAACAAGTAAAGCAATTAAATGTGGTCTGTTTAGCATAAGATCTCTTTCCTCTAAAAGTCTGCTAGTTAATGACTTGATTTGTGATAATAACATTGATTTATGTTGCCTTACAGAAACTTGGCTGGAGGATTATGTAAGCATAAATGAGGTACCTCCTTCAAGCTATTTAAATTTTCATATACCCAGAAGTTCTGGAAGAGGAGGAGGACTAGCAACAATCTTTCGGTCTGACTTACTGATTACTCCAAAGGCAGTTAATAATTACAACCCTTTTGAACATTTAACCCTTAATTTCCTTCATCCAAATTGCAAAGCAAGAAAACCTCTTCTTTTTCTAACTTTGTATCGTCCACCAGGTCCTTACTCTGAATTTTTTAGATGAGTTTTCGGGGTTCCTTTCTGAGTTGGTATTAAATACTGACAGGGTCATCATAGTGGGAGATTTTAACATCCATGCTGACATTAAATGGGATAGCCTTACAGCAGCCTTTAATGCTACTTTAGACACTATTGGCTTTGTTCAAAATGTGAATAGTCCCACACATTCTCATCTTCATACTTTGGATCTTGTGCTGACATATGGCATAAAATGTGAAGAAATAACAGTATTTCCTCACAACCCTGTGCTCTCTGACCTCTTTTTAATAACCTTCAGGATTACTTTATCAGAGTTCTCCTCCTCCAAAAAAAGGTTCCACTTTAGCAGATCATTATCAGATACTGCAGTTATAAATTTTAAATAATCTGTTTCACAGTCTCTCTCCTCTGTGTCGCTGAGGAGTGCTGCAGAGTGCAAAGCTTAGTTTATTCCCCTTCATAGGTTGTTGACTTTGTTGATGGGGTTGGTAGTTCTCTGCGTACGGCCTTAGACAAGGCAGCTCCTTTGAAAATGAAAATCGTTGAAAATAGAAAGCTGGCTCCTTGGTTTAATGCAGAGCTACGCACTTTGAAGCATAATGCTAGGAAACTGGAGAAAAAATATCGCTCCACTGGTCTACAGGGAATCCTACGTAGTCTGGATAAATAGTTTAATGCTGTAGAGGAGGACCGTTTGTAAAGCAAGAGCAGCATATTTCTCCTCATTACTAGAGGAGAATAAAAAAATCCTAGATATCTTTTTTAATACAGTTGCCAAACTCACCCAGAGCCATAGCTTAGTTAAACCATCCATTCCATCTACTGTTAGCAGTAATGATTTTATGGGATTCTTTATAAATTAGATTGATATTATTAAAAATAAAATCATTAGCACTCTGTAACTTGGGGCTGCATCTGAGGTAGTCATGGAATCTGAACCAGGTTTAGAACTTTCACACTGAGCAAAAATATTGTCTTCATCTAAGCCTTCAACTTTTATGTTAGATTTAGTTCCACACAGGTTTTTTAAGGAGGTATTCCCTTTGATTTTCTCCTCCCTTGTAGATGTGATTAATCTATCTCTGTTACAGGTGTATGTACCAAAGGCTTTGAAGGTTGCTGTAATTAAACCTTTACTTAAGGAAACTGTCTCTTGACCCAGATGACTTAGTCAAGTATAGACCTATGTCCAATCCTCCTTTCCTATCTAAAATTATTGAGAAAGTAGTTTCCAAACAAGTGTTTGACCACTTCCACCATAATGAACTTTTTGAAGAGTTTTAATATGGCTTTAGAGCTCATCAAAGCACTAAAACAGCTCTGGTGAAAGTTGCTAATGATATTTCAATGGCCTCAGATACTGCACTTGTATCTGTACTCGTCCTTTTGGATCTCAGTTCTGCATTTGATACAGTTGATCATAATATTATTATAATTATTATAAGACTTGAATATTTTGTTGGAATTAAAGGAGCAGCACTAGTCTGGTTTAAATCTTATGTTTTTGATCGATTTCAGTTTGTTCATGTTAATGACGGATCTTTCTCATGCTCAAAGGTTACCTGTGGAGTACCACACGTTTCAGTGCAAGGACCAATTCTCTTTATGCTACCAATCGGTAGAATTATTAGACATTTAAATCCCATATCAAAGAGGTTTCTAGAATTTCCTTCTTTCATCTGTGGATAATTGCAAAAAATTGAAATATACTGTCCAGGGGTGATACTGAGAAACTAGTCCATATACAGTATTTGTTACTTCAAGGCTGGAATATTGTGATTCTTTACTATCAAGAAGTCTGCGAGCTGTAGTTAAAAGCCTTCAGCTGATCCAAAAGCTGCAGCCAGAGTTCTTTTATCAGAGATGTGATTGTTCCTTATTTCACTAACAGAGCACTTCTCTCTGAATCTGCAGGTTTAATAGCGGTTCCTAAAATTTCTAAAAGTTGAATGGGAGGCAGATCTTTTAGTTATCAGGCTCCTCTCCTGTGGAACCAACTACCAATTTTAGTCTGTGAGGCAGACACCTACTACTGCTTTTAAGGGTAGTCTTAATACTTTCCTTTTTGATAAAGCCTATAGTTGAAGTGGCTCAGTATATCTTGAGCTATCTCTATAGTTATGCTGCTATAGGCTTAGACTTCTGGCGGACATAGGGACCTATCTCTATCTACCATCCTGGAGAGAAATATCAGTTGTGCTGCTGCCATTAACACCTTTGTTTATAGATTTTAGAGATCAGCCTGTTTTTCCAGTGCAGTCCTGTTTTTCTGTCTGTGACTGGCTGCTCTCTTCATCCTCTGACATGGGAGTTGGCTCGGAGCTCGTTTGCCTGGCTGTGAGTTTCCTGGACAGGGCCAACATTTAGAGTTGCTTTTTGTATCTCAGCTTCTGTCTCCTTGAATCCTAGTCGGCCTCAGGAAATGGCCGCTCACACTGAGCCTTGTTCTACTGGAAGTTTCTTCTTCTTAAAAGGGAGTTTTTCCTCTCCACTGTCGCTTCAAGCATGCTTAGTGTGAGGGAATGCATTTGAGTCAATGAGTCGATGCAATCAACCGGTTTTCCTTAGATGAAACTTTCCATAGTTGACACTGACACTGTGGAAGTAGAAACACAGGTAAGGGACCCTGATCATCTGTCGCAAGATGATAATTTGTGTGAGTCACTTACCTGGTTTACCAGTTCAGTCCATCCCCTAGAGCACAGGTGTCAAACTGGTTCCAGAAAGGGCCGTGTTGCTGCAGGTTTTCTTTCCAACCAAGCAATAGCACACCAGACTCCATTCATCTCATCAAGTCATCATCTTCAGATTGGACTCCCTTGATGAGATGCCTGGATACTGGTGTGCTATTGCTTGGTTGGAAAGAAAACCTGCAGCCACACGGCCCTTTCTGGAACCAGTTTGACACCCCTGCCCTAGAGCGAGGTAGGATCCAGCAGATACCAGTGAGACCTTTACCTTGATGGCATGTTTTCTCATGGAAGTGCTTCACAAGAAATCCTGACAGATGACTATTTCTCGGCATAAGTACTGGTTGCTTGACACTAGGATGTAAGGTGGCATGAGTGAGGCGTCAACCAACACCTTGCTCGTCCAAAAATGAACAGAACTTGTGTAGTTGGTTAATTTTGCCTTTATATTATATATTGTTGAGGGATTGTATTTCTTGAATGAAAGCTGACCCTTGAATCATTTATTTTCTCTAATTTGCTGACTTCACATGATCTTGGTATATGAGCCTTTGTTTCCAACATCATAGCACACCAAGTGCTCATTCCATATGCAGTCCACCCAATGCCATGTCCATGTCCTTGACAGCTACAGCACATTCTTCTTGTGAAAGGCTAGGACTTTAGGGCTGTTGAAGTTGAGGTTGCACAAAGTTGTACAATTGTTTTGAAGTCTGTGTTTTCACTGAAGTGCCCTTTTCCTTCAGCTATCCTTCAACTATGGTTTAAGGCCATAGTTATCAAAGCCTGGAGAGGAGGTAGCACCGAATGGGTGGACTTTCATGCGGTATATAACTAATGGCTTTCTAAGATCGCAATTCTCCCACCATAAAAACCTAAGATAGTCTTGGTCACTGGCAAATACGTGAAACTGGTGAAACCTGTGCTCGATGTCACACATTATAGCCACCTGCCCTTTCCAGAACCGACACAGCACTCCAAACAGGGTGTTTCGGCAGCTCATTTAGGGAAGTTCTTTGAAACCTTGCAGAACAATCACAAATCTTTCCCGTGTTTTAGGGATGGTATACCTCATGATGTAGGATATACCAAGCCAGTGTGTTGTCAATATCTTTCTATGGGACTCTGTCAGTATCTCCATGAGCGATAACGTTCCATGAACCCTTTGTAGTCTGCATAGTACTGCTTGTTCCTTTTCAGTTTCCATTCAAGGCATTTAAGACAATGATTGGCCTTTTACTCTTAAATGGAGGAGGCGTCTACAACCTTTTCAGCATATTGAATCTCTAGCATTTTGATCACATCTGCAGGTGCAACCAATTCTCTTATCTGAGTTCGGTGGACAGAATGCCCTTCATAGGTAAGGTTTGTGGAGGGCTGAATATTTGGTTCGACTTGCTTCCCAATCACTTGATAGACACCACCTGCCGGGGAAGAAACGCTTGGAAATAGTTGTTGCCAATAAGGAGTCCAACATCACAGTTCTGCGGTGGCACAATCTCATTGGCTAGGAGTTCAAGGTGAGACCATATGAGGCTGTAAAAGAAATGATCATGGAGTAAAATCCTGTTAACTCTTAACCAGACAACTTATGTGCAGGATAATATGTAATTCTGGTTGGACATTATTGTGAGCCTCAACTAAACTAGTTCACTTGTAGTGTGCAAAAAGCTCTTTCCATTTCTTCAAGAATAAAAATTGTGTTGCTCTGTGTATCCAAAAGGGCATACACAAGAACTTTTAGCTCTGGTTCACCTTCTTCTGACACCCACATTGGAATGATGGAAGTCGTGTAGGTGTCTCTTATGTTCTGCATGACTCTATTAGATGTTCAATTCAATTCAGTTTATTTATATAGTGCCAATTCACAACACATGTCATCTCAAGGCATTTTACAGTTCACCAGATCATACAGTCAAATTCATTCAAGAGTTTTCTATCTAAGGAAAACCAGCTGATTGCATCGTATCATTGACTCAAATGCAATCCCTCACACTAAGCATGCTTGTAGCGACAGGAAAGAGGAAAAACTCCCTTTTAACAGGAAGAAACCTCCGGCAGAACCAGGCTTAGTGTGAGTGGCATCTGCCGAGGCCAACTGGGGTTCAAGGAGACAGAAGCAGAGATACAAAAAGCAGCTGTAAAAGGCAGCCCCGTCCAGGAAACACACAGCCAGGCAGACGAGCTCCAAACCAACTCCAACGTCAGAGGATGAAGAGAGCAAATCCAGCCAGTCACAGTTAGAGAAATAGTAGTTCACAGGAAATCAGGCCGATCTCCAACAGCTTTAAACAAGGGTGTTGATGGCAGCAGCACAGGAGATATTTCTCTCCAGGATGGTGTCACAGCCAAACAGGAAAAGACGAGGCAAAGCTACTATGAGAAAAAGCAGAGAGAGCATAATGTTAGAGATTGAACTAACCGATTCTGCAGAGTGGGAGAATAGAGATTGAATGAAGCAGAATGATTAAATGGGGGTCCCTATGTCCTGCAGAAGTCTAAGACTATAGCAGCATGTCTGGGAAAGGCAAATATGCACTGTAAAAAGTTTACTTACATCTGTCCTTGAACAATCAGCCAAAAAACTTGACAGTTCTACGTTAAGGACATCCCTTTACAAAGTCTTGGCAGTGGTTAATAGTAGACCACTAACAGCAGGCCAGTACCGGTTCCCTAAACGCGGCACACCAAGGAACCAGCCCACTTTAGACCAGTCACCCTGACATGCCACCTGATGAAGACCATGGAGCTCCTCATCCTAGCCCACCTAACCACCATGGTGAGCCCCACCCTGGATCTGCTGCAGTTTGCTTACCGACCTGGAGCGCAGTGGGAGTAATGTTCTTTGACTTTTCCAGTGCTTTCAACACAATCAGACCAGAGCTTCTGCGGGGAAAGCTGGAGGACATTGAAGTGGACAGACATCTTGCTGCCTGGACAATCAACAATCTCACCGAACACCCTCAGTACGTGTGGCTGCACGGCTGTCAGACAGAGGTGGCAGTCTGCAGTACCGGTGCCATCCAGGGCAAGGTCCTGTCTGCGTTCCTCCTCACCCTTTACACCTCAGACTTCACCTACAACATGGACAGCTGCCACCTCCAGAATTCTTCTGATGACTCAGGCTGTGTTAGTTAGTTAGTTAGTTAGTTAGTTAGTTAGTTAGTTAGTTAGTTAGTTAGTTAGTTAGTTAGTTAGTTAGTTAGTTAGAAACAGTTAGTTGTAAAGGCTGGGTCTGGTGGGTTATATGCAGCAAACTCCTGCCATCAAGGGCAAAAAGACGAAGGGGGGCTTGAAGGGGAACAGTCCCAATTCCCATCTGCTGCACAGAAGTAGATTCCATAACATTTCGTTCACAGCAGGGCCAAAAAGGAAAAAGTCTGATTATTAAATTGGAGAGAAGTAGGCAAAAGTAGACGAGGTGAATCCAAGATTATCTTTTGGTCCGCCAGCACCCTCGTCTTTACTGGTGTAGACTGGCTTTTAACAGAAGGGGGCATGAGGAGAAAAAGTGCCCAGCTTCACCAAAGTATAGGCAGAGTTTAACTCGCATCGTGTGCTCCTTTTGCTCAGTAGTCAACCTAGTGTTGCCTATCTGCGTGGGTTCTGGGCTAGATATGCTCGGTGGAGCTTCTGCTGGAACTGAGACATCTTGGTTGCATGTTTCGGTTACCTCCCTCCTATCGCTATCCAATTATCCAAATGGATGGAGAGGCAAATGAGATCCTCCAGGGTCTCGGGTTCATCTACCATCCTTGATGGACTCATTTAAAGCGTTCAAATAAACACACTTGAGTGCAGCGCTGTTCCATCCAGAAGCCGCATCTGGTATGTGGAAATCAATTGAAAAATCAGACAAAGTTCTCTGTCCTTGTCTTAATTTCAGAAGATCTCAGGAGCTAAGAGTCTTGTCCAAATCCTGATTGAAGGTCTGCTTAAAAACTCCTTATATGTGCAATTATACGCAGGGGAAGAAGAAAACCTTATCTCTGCCCTGTCCAAAGCTCGATCTGATAAATGAGAAATTACATAGGATATCTTAGATGACTCCAAAACGAACATACTGGGATAGTGGTTGAATCTGATGGTGTTTTGCATAAGGAAACCCCGACAATTCTTAGGGTGCAAATACAACTCAGAGGCAGAACAGTTTATTGAAATGTGACACTCAGAGAGAGAAACACTAGAGGGAGATCAGAGTGATGAGTTCTAGGTCCATGAGAATTTTCAGGCCAATACTGAAATAAAGCCAGGGAAGGACTCACTGTAGATGACTTGTGGTTGCTCCTTGGTTTCTGTTTGTGGGGACTGTACAGATAGGAGATACTTGGCTGTAGGGCGACAGGCAGACTAGTAATCCAGAGGAGCAGCGGAGCGCACTGTCAAGCGGCTTTCCTGAAGTGGACTGCAAACTGAAGCTGTGAATTTTTCTTTAATCTCAGAGAGACGGATAATTCCTTCCAAGGCTTGAAGGACCAGGCTTATCCAGTAGATCAGGAAATAATCCTGCTAGAGACCACAAAGGAGAACAAAGGGTTAGAACCTTGGACTCAGAGAGACAAAAAAAAAAACTCAAAGGTTAGACTGAGGTAATCTCAGAGAGGCTAGAGTACTCAATACTGGCAAACACTTTTGAGGTGGTGACAGTGCGCTGCTCATATACTCCTCAGGTAATGACCAAACGAGCCGCAGGTGTGGGTGAAAAACCAGAAGCGGCCCTCTAGGCCAACAGCAGAAAAGGGCCCCGTCTAGTGGATGGGTGGAGACAGGAAAAGAAAAACACAAAAACATCTCCCACAAACAAAAACCCTAAAAATGCTGATGTATTACAAAACTCTGAACAAAATACACTCAGAATTAGGGTTGTATCGTGGAAAAATGTAATTAAAAGTTTTATTGTTATGAATACAACAAGGCAATGAATGTCTTTAGAGCAACTAGCTCAGATGTTGACTTTTTGTCCTTTTTCTCCTTATCAGGCAGCAGATCACTGAGATAATCTGTAAACATGTTTCCTTTGCTTCTTGGCTCATTGTTAGTGGGCTGCTCCCCTGCAGCATGCCTAGAACCAAATTTTAAAAACCCAGATTTCGTGGACCAGGGGTACAGATGTGTACAGAAAGACACACAATAACTCCCCAAAACACATGAATACACAGACAAATGCATTTGGGAAATGATAGGAAGCTATGTGAAAAACCGTTTGCTGTTGTCTGCAATTATCAGCCATTCAGCTCTGCACTGTGACTCATTACATCCAGGCCTGGAATGACATTTGGAAATGGTTGGAGGGGCCCATTAACTTTTGCACTTTGTTGCTAATATTTCTGTGCTATGGGCAGCCCTTTGGTACTTGTTTTAGCCCTGCCTCTTTTTTTTTACCACCAGCAAATTTTGTCCTCTATCAATTTGTCCAACAAACTGATTGTGAAAAAAAAAATGAAAAAGGCAAAGTAGAAAAGGAAAGATAATTTAATAAACAAAGCATCTAGTATTTGTTTGTATAGGGACACATATGATTGCTGGGTGTGTCTTGTGTGGCTACATTCTACTTTACGTATGAACCAGATAAAGCATTGATTCCCGATGTTGGGGATTTGTGACCCCTCTTGGACACATTGATCAACCAATATTTAGGGTTAGATTAAAATCAACTAAGCAATAAACATTTATAATAGTGCTTATCAATATAAAATTTACACCTGAAAATGAAAAACACAACTACTTTGTTTGTTGAGACTGTTTGTAATATTTTTACACCCAATGTTAAATTAGTTTTTAGAAATTGGTAAAGTCAAAGAATAGTTTGGATCAGGGGTCACTTTGGTACTATTTTATAGGTCAGAACTTAAAGAGTCGAGAAACTTCTCAAGATAATGTATATATAATTGTATGTATTCATGTACTGACATTTACCTGCATTCCATTCACATTGGTTTGTACTAGTTGGTTCGACTTAAAATTGTAGGGGTTTTTTTCACACTGTTGTTGAGTAACAGATCACAAAGGTTGAAATAATAAACAAAATAATAGTATACCTCTGCTTAGTCAGACACTGACATGTACCTGCATTCCATTATCATTGGTGTGTACTAGTTGGTTCGACTTAAAATTGTAGTCTTTTTCTTTCACGTTGTGGAGTTACTGATCACAAAGGTTAAAATAATAAATAGTATACCTCTGCTTAGTCAGACCAATACTAAAGCCTTTCTAAATCCACAGGTGTATACACTTTTAAAGGATAACTTTTAGTGTAGAAATTTTAAGCATCAGAATGCAAGTCCAAACCTAAATATATTGATCATAGTTTAAGAAACTTGTGGGTCAATAAAGGGCAAGCCTAGCAGACTCTCTTATTTTGAGCTTGTAAGTTAGTCAGTATGCAATAAGATGATTTATGAACAAAAAAGCAACTTTTAGAACACAATATATAATTATCTTTATTTCTAAGAACAAAAACCCTGGCAGATCATCTTTATTACCTGCTCAATGTATTGGCAAATTCACTTATTTTATTTAGTTTTAGATGTTTTTTTGCTGAGTCAATCCATTTCCTCTGATGATGTGTTCTGACAGAAGAGAGTGTAAATGATTCCTTTCTTGGACCAATTCAATATTTCTCCTTCATTATTTACTTAAGCAACTATTTAGAATTTAAAGATAGTTTTAATTTTCAGTTGTGCTATCATAGGATAACAGTTTTTTAGTTCTTTGTTAGATCAGGATTCTGTCACCTCGGGTTTCAGTTATTATTCCAAATTTTAGATACACAATATTATCCTATTCTCTCTTTTTATTCTGTTGTTCATATATTAATTCAGTGTGATAATTTGATTAAATGAAAAAAAAAAAAAAACAGATCTAAATTATATTCTTTTGTTTTTTTGTTTTTTTATTAGATGGAAAATTTTGCAGAGGAATGGTCTATTTGTGGCTCAGGCACCTGCCCACAAAAATGTCTGCCCATATGTCTTGACTCACATCAACTATGGACTATTTCAATTTGCTGTCGGTGTTACCAAGCAGAAAATAGTAAGGCTGATATATGTATGTTGGGTTAATTATAAATGAATATCAATTTATTTAAATATTTACTTTTGATTTTTTTTTTTTTTACTTCTTGATTTTGTTTCCTTTAAACATGAAAGATAAACCCGAGGATCTAACATATTATTAAAAAATCATAAATATTTACATAAATCAATTGTCTTAGTATAGTCACGATATAAAGAATATTTTGAATCTTAAGGAACTCTTTGCAGTTTTTTAGAAGTTCAAGCTTAGTATACTTTATTAAAATCAATGGGAAAGTAAAATTAATTTATTTTAATACAGTTACAACAAATTTCATATTAGTTGCGTCTCAGTTATATTTAGTTTATTTATATAGCACCAAGTCCCAACATGTCATCTCAAGGCACTTTACAGAGACAATTCAACCAGATCATAAAGTCAGATTGATTCAAAGTTTTCTATCTAAAGAACACCAGCTGATTAAATCAACTCATTGACAGACAACTATCCTTCACAACAAGCATGCATGTGTAAACAGCACAAGGTGGTTTAAAGTTTGCCACACAAATTACAACCTTGAGACAGCTGATTTGTAGAACACATCAACCCAAGAAAGCCCACAGGCCCCGATAACATACATGGGGGGATGTTCAAGGGCATGGGCCTCATCAGAAATGACAATGACCAGGACTGCAGAGAGTAGGTGGAGCAGCTGGTGGGCGGGTGCAGAGATAACAGCTGGATCCTGAACATGTAGAAAACGAAGGATATCATCGTCGACTTCAGGAAGAACTGGCCTTACCACGCTCCGCTATTCATCAACAGCTCAGTTGTAGAGGTGGTAAGCAGCACCAAATTCCTGGGGTTGCACATCACAGACAACCTACCTGGACGGTAAGTACCACCTCACTGATCAAAAGGGTACAGAAGCGCTTGTACCTCTTGCAGAGGATGAGGAGAACGCACCTGCCCCCACCCATCCTCACGACCTTCTACAGGAGCACCATACAGAGCGTTCTGACCAGTTTTCTCACTTTGTGGTGTAAAGGCTGCTGGGCCTTAGATTGGAAGAACATGAGAAGAGTGGTGAGAACAGGAGAGAGTATCATCGGGGCTGCTCTTCCCTCCATTTAAGACATTTCACCCCAGTCCCGAGCCCATAACATCATCAGTGACCCCTCACAACCTCATGGACTGTTCTCTCTGCTGCCCTCTGGGAAGGGGCTTTGCAGCATCCAGGTACAGCAGACTCTGCAATAGCTTTTTCCCCACTGCTGAACTGTTGGAAAAAAATTCTGAATCCACACCCATACTCTGCATCACATTGATAACACCAAACTAAAATACTGCATATTTGCAACATACTGTATATATTTGTCTTGAAATGCATATCAATGAGTTTTGAACCATGCTTTTTCTCCCACACTGTTGACATTTGATCACTATTGCACTTTCTGGAATGGCAATGTTCATTTCACTGCTAAGCTGCTGCTTATTTACTGTCTGAAAGATGCACAAACCAATTTTTGTCAATAGAAAGGGTCTAAGTCTAAGACTAAACTGGCAGGAAAATCTAAAAGCTCTCAAATGTAAGATAAGTAACCTTTTATCTTCTAATTGAAATGTGGATTCCATGCTACATTAATTGCTGGGCCAGTGAGTGCTTCATGTTAAAGAGATCAAGGACCAGTACAGCCAAATTTTTAAATGCAGAAATCAACAAGTTACAAGAATATTGTTCATATTATGACAAGCTTATGACTTATTATTTTTTTTAAATGGCTAAATACATCAAGCACATTTATGGGTGATAATTGTATGAAATATTATTTATCATTAGAATACAAAAAAAATAAAAATAACATGAAACAAAAAATGTCCGTCAAGGTTTTTTAATCAAAGGATCTGTGCTTTTTGTGACATATACATGATGTGTTGCCTGGAGATAAATTGGACACCCCACCTCTTTTTCATTGATTGCAAGAGATAGGCATCAACCCAGCATCCACATCCAGAATGGGTCTCTGCAAGTATAAGATGATACAGAATGTAGTTTTAGTTTTTGCACATTAGAACACTAATTTTAAAACTCCATACTGATAAAAAAAAAGTGGTTTGTTGCCATTGCAATTTTTTTAAATAAATAAACATTGAATAAAGAATCACAAGCTGCTCCTTTTCTCCATATTGTTTTGTCAGTATATGCCACTAACTCTGAACCGTGGAAACAATATTTAAAGCAGAAAGATAAGGCAGATTTTCAAACAAGCCTTTATTACAACAAAATACAGCATGTGGCTGGTCATCAGCGAGGCAGATAACTGGATTCTGTGCAGGGATAGAAAAACTCAGGCCAGTGACAAACAATAACGGGCTGATCATGAATAGGAGCTATGTCACTGACGTGGTTCTGAGTACAGTCCAATCACAGAGGAAGGAGAAGAACCCGAGACTGTGATTGTCTCCACCACTTGCGGCCCAGTCCCATTTCTCTCACCTGCACTTATTTTGGGACCTGGCACTCGGTTTTTTCCATTAATGTGTAAGGGTAGTGTGACCCGATAGTTATAAAGGCTAGAGGGAAGTGCCCTTCAACCCTTAAAATGATCCCTTCAAACCAAGGGTGGTCAATAGCTAACTTGAAACGAAGTGGCTTCCCAGAATACGTTGTGAACTCACTCAGCAAAAGGAAAAATGCCGTCCTACTGTGGAAAAGAAGAGTGCACAAATGTAAGTATATGTTTCCAAGTTACCACGCATTTAAAAAAAAACAAGTCTGAATATCTTAGTTAGACGTAAATACAACTGAATTACGTATTCTTATGTTTAAACATGAATATTGCAAAATCGCTTTTTTTTTCGTAATACACAAATCTACCGAGTTTTTTTTTTTTTTCATTTTGCATACACAGAGTGTATAAAAAATGACAAATCAAGAGGAAATTTAGTATTGTACAGCTCTCATGACATTTCCATTTCTTAAAGTACAGCAGAGATCAAATGTAACAGTGTGGGAGAAAAAAAGACATGGAGCACTAAAACGCATAGGTTTGGTGTTGTTAGTTAGTGTTTTTTTTATTAACAGTGTCCTGTCTGGCAATGTGGCAATTAGAATAATTGTCTTGACGCCAATAAATGGCCCAACAGATTTTGCTCTCACAAGTGGAGCAGTAAGGCTATCGCCGTAGTGTTCTGCTAGATTTATGCATGTAAATAGCTTTCTTATAATTACACAGAATTACAGATTATATGTATGTAATGTAAGTAGAACAGGAAAGGAAAAACAGGGAAAAGGAGAAAAGATGAAAGAAAGAGGATATAAAAGGGAGACAATAAAATGTCTTCTGTCTGCTTCATCACCTGCAAAAAAAAATTATAAAAAGAACAGCACAACTAACGGATATAGTATAAGAGATACAATAAAGTGGCACCTTGATACTATCGCTGAAGTATAAGTAGTATTATTCAAATCAACATGTATACTGTGGTAGCCGAGGATAAGAATATGGTCTTTCTGTATGGAAGTGATTCTCTAAGTAGCTGGAGCCAAACACCTGAGGTAGTTTGTGAGAGTGCATTCGTGCACAGCAAATTAAAAAGTATAATATGGTGTTAGTAGACTTTGTACAAAGACAGTGTTAATTTAACTCTTAATAGAGTTATATTAGACAAATATAACTCTGAGGTTGTCACATGTTAGTAGTTAAAATTGACTGTTAAAAAAATAGTATTACATAATAAATCTGGAGGTCTTAAAATTGAAAAAATAGCTCTTTGTCTATCAACTCTGAACACCTATAGTGGATCTGACACCCAAAAATTACATTCACAAACTCTGCCTCCAATGCATGTACTGAACAAAGCTGAAGAAAACTTTACTGTCCATTTTGCTGTCATACAGACTTTTTTACCCAGCCTGGTAAATAATTACTCTCAGATGGTTTACATTTTTTATTTGCTTTCTAACTTTATGGCGCTTTTTGAGTCAAGATAGAGCCGTTTGATAGACATTTTCTACATTGTATTAGCTGCATTGCTTTGGTGATAGCCTAATCATGTTTAACTAACTTGTAATCTTTGTAACTATAGGTTTGTAGATGAATATGTATGTATTTTAGGCTAAACTCATCAACATCGATACTCCTAAAAGAATGATTTGGGAAATGTTATCATGAACACATGGAGCTGCGTGAATCACCATCTATCAGCAGTCTCCCATAAAAATCAATGCAGCAAACTTTGGTTAAATTGGAGAAATTATCCTCCTCTGCAGTGCATGAAAATATTTTTAGTTTAAATTTATTTCTCTTCAGAATTTTGTTACAAACCAAAGTATTGAAGTTGAAATCTGCAAAAGTTCCACATTGTTACATGTTTTGAAAAAATTGTGATACACTTTCAAAATAAATATTTGCTGAAAAAACAAACATTGCTTCTTTATTTATTTATTTTTCCAAAGGGATTTTTATATGTTCAGAAAAGTTAAATTTTTAGTATTTAGAGAATAACTCCTGTGTATTTAGAAAAAAATTCCATGAGAGTGTTAATATTCCAATTGTAACACCTTGTTGGTGTGAGTAAGTGTTAAATTATCAACTAAAGAAAGATTTATTATTTAACACTAAATAGAAGTTACAATGCCAATTCTCCAAAAAGAGTCAAATTATGACTTGCTGGTGTGTGTCATGGTGGATTTCTAAGGTTAGCCCACATGCAGAACACCACTCAAAGGCAGGGCAAAAGTTAACCAGTTTATTAACAGGGATGGAATTCAGAGAGACAAACAGATTAACTCAGAGAGACTAAACAGGGTTATCACAGGTTGGGGGGAAAGACTAAAACTAAGGAGGTTTACAGAGCGACCTACTTTAAAGCAGCATCCTCCTTGGTGCCATGTCTTTAAAGATGTTGATGACTTTGCTGTGGTTTACCTCAATGTCTTTTTCAATGGCAAGCAGAAGAAGGTCAGAGAGCCTTTTTTCTCCACACAGGCTTCTTAGGTTAGTTTTGATGATTTTCAGCTTGGAAAATGATCTTAAAACTGAAGCTGTCATCACTAGCTACGTTTACATGCGCAAAATTTCCCCGATCCGATCCAAACCTTGGTTGATCGGAAATTCAAAATCTCCGTTTACATGGACACTAAATGAAATGATCCGATCATGACGTGTGTATACATGTACCAAGCGTTGGATCAGATTAAATCTTTTAAGCATGCGCAGAACTTCCTGCCAAACTTGGCAGTTCTGTCTGCGTCTGGTTTTTGGGAGGCCTGACAAGCGATGCGCTCGGAGCGAGCGGAAAGAAAAAAGGAGAGAGGAGGAAAAAAGCGCTTGGCAGCGAAATGTCCTAGAGAAAATGTAGAGAATGAGCGATTGAACCGGCGTGGGAGAGCGAGTGGGCTGTGGAGAGAGAAAAGAGGAAGAGGAGGAGGATAAATTCCTGCTTCCTGCAGCTTTAAATGAACTTGAGTGTATAAGTCGGCGTTCCTAGACTCCTGCCGCCATGTTGTTCACAGCGAGAGCGAGAGCGACCGGTGGTTTCCTGTTGTTGACAAGGCGGAAAAACGTCACGCTGACGTCGCACACATGCGCAGTGAAGATTATTTTACTCTTCAGATCCGAATGGGTGTTTACATGGACGCCAATCGGAATGGCGATCGGCAAAAACCACCTCTCTCATTCGGAATTAAATTTAGATCCGATCGGACCGAATCGGATTAAAATCTTCAGTCTGACATGTTTACATGAAACATTTTTGATCTGATCAGGCCTTCAATCCGATTAGTTGTGTCCATGTAAACGTAGCTAGTGGTAATGTTGCATATATTTGGATCATTTTGACAAAGGCAGGAAAGATCAGCTGGCCATTGTTTTCCCTCAGTATTGAACATATTTCTTGTAGGTCCTTTGAACTAAAGCTGGAGTGGAAGACCTTTAGTTCTGTCTTAAGCTGCTCCTCATTTTCTCCATCTAACTCACTGAGAATGTGCACAGCTTCCATGGCTTCTGTGTTTGGTGTGCCTACCCAGTTAGTACAGTTAAGGGCTGGAATGACTCAATGATTCTTGATGTAGGGCTTCCAATGTTCTCCCCTTTGAATCTCCTGTTCATCTCCTCAGTCATAATATCCAGGAAGGTGAAGTACACGCTACTCCTGAAATATGCCTCCACTGACTCAAACTGAGCTCCTACTTGAGACACTGTTGGGTTGTGTTGGAAACGCACTGGCACTTTCCGTTTCCTCTCTTGACCAGGCACCACAGTAGGTACTGGAATGTTGAAAGTCTCTGCCTTTTCTGTTGCACATCCAAATATTTCTCCAAATTTCTCCTCAGACCTCATGGAGCTCAATGTGTGAAGAACACCATCAACTACCTTGTGGGCTGTGGAATGGTCCAATCCTTCTTTCTGCAGAGAATCTGATGCCATAGCAGTGAATTCGAATACCGGGGTGGTGATCTCCATGCACAGAATAAACATGAAGTTGATGGCATTTCTGTACATCTGCGCATCACCTCTGGCCAGGTTTGGTGGGTCACTTTCAGTGATGTCATCATGGAGCATCAAAACAGCTTTCAGATTTCTCTGAAGTGCCTTCAGGGCTTTTTCCCTGCAAGCCCATCTGGTATCTGATAGCTGCTGAAGTGCCAAAACACGCTGTCCAGGATACAATGACTCCTGAAATTTGACCAGGGCAGCATGGCGCTTTGGGGAGCCTGTGCAAATCGAATACAATTTCTCCACCAGGTTAAAGAATGTCACAAAATGTTTGCTGGACTTTGCTGCTTCCACCAGTACCAAATTGAGGCAGTGAGCTTTGCAGTGCACATAGAGCGCCTTCTCATTGTGTGCATGAATCCTCACATGGAGACCTTTGTACATGCTACTCATGTTGGCTGCTCCATCATAGCCTTGGCCATACATGTTGTTCAGCTCTAGGCCATTATTCTGGAGAAGGGAGAACACAGTGTTCTCCAGCTCCTGGCCTGTAGTGGAGTCTACGTTGCAGACTTCAATAAACCGCTCCTTGATTTGCATGTCATGCAAATATCGCACAACAAATGACACTTGCTCTTTGTGTGAGACATCAGAGGTTTCATCAAGGAGGATGGAGAACATTTCAGCCTCTTTTATTTCGTGTTTTATCTCCCTTCTGATGTAAGTGGCTAGTGCTGCAATGATGTAATTTTGGCATCTGTTGGAAAGCAGTGACACCTGGGGCCTAGTCTTGGTGGCTTTAGCTTTCAAAACCTTTTCCAAATGCATTTTCAGGACACTGTCATATCGAGCAAACACATTTACCAATTCACGGAAATAGCCACGGTTGTCACTGGACTCACTCTCATCATGACCTCTGAATGCTTGTCCCTGACGTGCAAGATACACTGT
>NW_015151624.1:144377-152460 GCF_000732505.1 Cyprinodon variegatus
CAGCGACCGTTCCTGCTATCTGAAGACGCTTACTGAACTGCTATGATGCTGCGCATCTGGCATGCCCTGCGGGCGACCGCGCGAGTTGACAAAGGAAGAGAGATAGGCTGGTCGGGTGTGCACAAGGAGGTGGCTCATTTCGGGGCATTGTTTCAGTTGTTTTTAATGGCTCAGGTTTTCAAAAGATCATTTCAAAACCGACCTCAGTAAAATCTTAATAATATTAAGAATAAAAAAAAAAACGAGTTTCAAAAGGGCATTTTCGTTGATAAAGGGCACATTTCCTAGTGCTTTAGCACCACCTAGTGTCTATGTATGCACGCCCCTGCTTCCAAGGCTTGAAGGACCAGGCTTATCCAGTGGATCAGTTGATAATCCTGCATGGAGACCACAAAGAGCCAAAGGGTTAATTCTAGAGGACTCAAAAAAGACAAAAACTCTTAGATTAGACTCAGCTAAGCTCAGAGAGGCTAGAGTACCCAATACTGGCAAACACTCTGGCCTCAAGGTGGTGACAGTCAAAGCTCAAATACTCCTCTGGTGATGACCCAACAACTCGCAGGTGTGAGAGGAACAACCGGAAGCCACCCTCCAGACCAAAACGGGGAAGGGTCACCATCTAGTTGTGGAAGGAGAAACTAAAAGAAAACACAAAAACAATCCCCGCAAACCGAACCCTAACAGTGTGGACCCAGATAGACACTTCAAGGGTGTTAAAATCAAATCTGACAGTGTTGATTTGAGCATGTTGGATTTGTGTGAGAGTTAAGTTTATCCAAAGGGAAAATGCTCAATGGTGGTTGTGAAGAGCCAAAGACCCGCCCCCATGACCTAGTGGGTGAACCCTGAAATTCAGATTGGGGATATTTCATCTACTTCCTGCCTCGAACCCGGCCATCCATCTCGCACTCGGAGATGGATGGCCCAACCCGAAACACCAGGTGTTGTCAGTTTGATGCAGTATCTGTGAAATCATTTTCAGTTTTTTTTTAACAGTTCAGCTCGCTCATGGCGGTGCGGAAGAAGCTGTTTTGGAATCTGCTGGACCTGCATAGGATACTTCGAAGCCTCTTCTGGTACACGTCCAGCAAATTCCGAAACAGCTTCTTCCCCAAGTAGGATTATTATGCATGACAGCTTTTAACAAAATTATCGCTATTTCTGTCTTGACGTGTGGAATTTCCAGTCACTATAGATGGTATAATGTTATGCATACTAGTCATTGCTCTTGTTTTCTGCAGTGCACACATAGTAACTGTCATAAAGCATGATTTTTCAGGTTTGTAAATAAAATCTCTGTAGTTCCTGGGCCAATCCATCTGAAAAAACAACTGTTGTCAAAAGTCTTCTCTATGTCACATCATTATAAAACGAATGACACAGTTATTGTACATAATATAGAACTTTAATAAAATGTATTAAAAATAGGACACATAGCAACAATATACAACATTAATAGTAATTACATACACATTCATGTAACACATATCCAATATGTGCCTGAACCTAACTATTTCAGGTTTTATCTGCATGGTTATTAAATAGAAACTTTTATAATTTAAATAGTCCAATCCATGGAGTGATAGGAGCCTAATGCAAATATGGAAACCATCAATTGCACAAGCAGCTTTATTGGGTGTCCCAGCTAATTGATCAAATCCATGACCCACAACGTCCATATTTGCGAGGCTTCGAAAGGATATCGCTCTGGTAAAAGTTTCCCAAAAATGTGAAACCTTGTGGGCAATTCTGTGGAATGGCGGACCTGGAAATATTAAAAACATGTGACACCACAAGATGGAGAGACCATGGGCAAGCAAGTAAACATATATCAGAACTTCCAGCTGATGACCCCAGCCATGGTCCTGTTGTCTCCTCAGCAGGCACTGCAGGGCATGCATTGCCTTCCAACTTAGTGTGAAGTAGGGTGACCAGACGTCCTCTTTTTCCCTGAAATGTCCTACTTTTCATACCTAAAAAATGTCCAGGGAGAATAACAAAACCGTCCGGGATTTTGGTGGATTTTGGCAGCAGAACCGTGGTGAAGTTGGTTTGAAGTTGGATATTCGATAGTCAAGCTCCGTGGAGTCAGCAGGATCTAGCAAACAGTTGATCCGACTAAGGGACTCCGATGTCAGCCAGCGTCTCTCAGCTGCTCCCTCCTCCCACACGCGGTGGTGCAGTTAGGGACCATCAACAAATCTTTGAACCAAGCACTCTTGAGAAACAAAAATCAATAAATTCATTATTTTATGACCAGCTAAGACAGAACTAATATAAAATCTTGCCAATAGATAACATATGAGGCACATTTGCTTTTATGCGATTTTAAGCTATTTTCAATTTTTTAAAACAAAAGTTGGGACTTTTTTTCAACAGCTTCCAGGTCATGTGACCCACTGACTCCAAATCTATGTAAGATTGTTCTACTACTTTAGCCAGATGGGGTACACTCATTTTTATTCTATTTCAAGCCTTTGTATATTTTTGGGCAGGCGGGGGGAAGCATACCGTCACCTGCTCGGGTTTGGTTGCTCTGTCCCTGGCTGGCTCCGGACTGTGACCAGCCCCGGAGCTGATGGCTCAGTTTGAATGCCCGGTCCAGTCCAGTCAGCGGCCCAGCAGCTAATTTTTCTTAACTTTAGCAGGTAACCTTCAGGTGCGCGGTGGACTGTGTTGTGCAAAATGATATCCTGCAGATAATGAATAAATGATTCACTAGAACTGGAGTTACAGTTAATTATTTAACTTATTCAAAATCGGAGGTGAAATTAGTTTAGGGTTCTTAGTTGAATAATTGTAGCTTTAATATGCTTATTTACGGGGGGTTTTGCCTTTCACATCTGGATGGTTCCTGGACCAGCTGTTAAAATCCAGGTATCCACACTGTCATGATGTTTTAAAGAGATCTGACCCACATGAAGGAAACCACTCGGGGAAACCAGAGTAAAAGTTTAACAGGTTATTAGGAGTCCAAATGGGTTGGATTCAGGTGAACTCAGAGGGCTGGTAAACCAGAACCAGGAAATTCACAGAGGTTAGTTCCGGGTGCGTGGGAACTTTGAACGACGTCTTGCAGAAACATAGGTTAACTGGACTCACGTTTGCGGAGAAAGGTTACTACCCAGTATCTAGTCGATGTGGGTTTTTCCAGAGATAGAGTGGCTTGTTCGAGGGCAGACAGGTTTTGGTTTGGGTTGGTTCCTGAGGAACAATGGAGAGGACTGCTTCTTAGATTTCCAGGAGTACTTGAATGGGACGTGTGGAGATAAATCCCCTGCTCAGTGTGAAGCTCAAACAAATCCTTCCAGGGGGGAGAAGACCAATAACCAGTATGTGAGATGACTTCCTGCCGAAAGGCAAAAGACAAAAACAACGTTAGAACTCAGAGAAACAAAGACTCAGTTAGACTTAGCTAAACTCAGCTCAGCTAGAGTACCCAAAACTGGCAAACACTCTGGCGTCGAAGTAGTGACTGTCCGCCACTCAAATACTCCTCAATGATGAGCCAAACAGCCGCAGGTGTGCAAGAGGACTAACGAGGACAGGACACCACCTGGTGGTGGAGGGAGAGAAAAACACCAAAAACACAACCCACACAGACTGGATTCCCAACACACACCAATCTAGTGACCCAGGCTAGGTTATCAGCAGAGCTATTAATTATCAATCAAAGAACTATTTATCTCTGTTTATTCGCACTGTTAACAAAAGGGGATGGATCTGGCCTAAGTGATAAATCGTCCGCTATATGGATTACAAGGCCACTACAAGTTAAACAATGACGTCTTTATTCTAATAATTCAGGATTACAGAAATCTAACACATATGCAAACAGAACACGCTATTAGAAAATAAACACGAGGTAGACTAAATGACTAGTTTAAAGAAAACAAAAAAAGGACAAAACCCTAAGAGTCTGTTTAACTGGCTTCTGAGATTGTCCAAGATAGGCCAGATGTTAATACATTCACTAATGTCAGTTAGAATAGCAGCAGGTCTGATGATAAACAATGCAATTAAAAGTACATAAAAATAATACATTCAGCTTAAAATGATACCTGGTTAAAATGCATTAACAAACAGCAGCAGAAGTTGTTTTAGCAAAATGGCAAAAACAGGGTTGGGTATTTGTGTTGGGAAGGCATGTAAATTTTAGTGTGTATTGACGTATGAGTGTAATAAAAGATCCTCAACCACGTGGCCAGACGCAGTTAGGTGTGGGCAAACTCTCTATAACTATCTTTAAGCAGGAAAAGGAAGAAAGCAGGATTGGAAAGAAAGAAAGAAGGAATATAACTTGCAGCTTTCACAACACACTTATTTCAACCAGTGAACCAGAGCTATTATAACCAACACAGATCAAAATCAGCATTAAGTCAAACATCTAACTGCCTGTCTCTCTCGTCATTAAAGCATCAAAAAGAAAAGTGGAGGGATTTTACTTCTTGAGACTTGAGTCGTCTTCTGTCCGGGAGGAGCGCACTGGGGGAGGGGAAGAGGAGGGGGGCAAGCAGTTCGGCTTCAGTTCTGCGGGAATCCGCCTCAGCAAGGATCTGTGCTCGAAAAAGTTTTAAGTCAGTTTGATGCTACAGCAAAGGAATTGATGGGCTTTTAGGACGAGGAAGGTTTACTTACAGGCTATCAAAGCAAAGGCATCCCCTGCCGATAGGCCGTGATGTCCATTGCAAGGTCCTCACAAAAGGGGAAAACTCTATTCCGCGCTCAGCTCCGGAGATCCCCGTCTCACCAGTCCAGCCAATGGGCGCTATGCACGATGGGACACTGCGATCCATGACTTTTGACACAGGAAAAACAAAAGCTACTTCCAGTTAGCCTTCTTTTAGCATTTCACGTGAAAGAGGTCTCTCCTTGCAGGTGTGGTAACCCAGGAAAAAGGGAATTGAACTTGCGCTCTGAGTTTTAAACCATGAGTGAGGTAAGGGTATTTTCTGTTCCATGTGTTAGCTGACCGTCACTTTGAACGGAAGTTCCAGAACTTTCCAGAAAAACTTTTGTTCTCTTTGTGTATAAGGAAAGAGGGATGGTTTGAAATGGTTCATCTCATTGATTTTGGCTCCATTGTGGCAATATAATCCAACAACTGTATTCCGTTTGTTTGCTTCATTGTTTGCTAACTTTCTCCTTGTGTCACATATTAATGACCCAATGGCTGTAGCATGTGTGAAAAATAACAATACTAATAAGGAAGTTTATTATTATTTCAAAAGAAACAAGTATTAGTATGCTAGCCTTAGAGTTAACATTGTTATACCAACACCGCATCATAACAAATTAGTCCACATACTGTAAACAAATTGATAAGGACAAGATAAAAGTGGAGCCATCTTTGGTTTTCCATATTTATTTCTGCTGTATTGGTTGGCTAAACGGAGAAAATTCATCAGTGCCAAAGCAATAGGTAAAATAATTACTCAGGTCAGCATTTTCATCATGTATGAACACTGTGTTAAAGCTGTGTTTTCGCATGACGTAAGTGTCGAAACACTTCACAAAGTGTACAGGCAATGTATTACCGCCATCTCGTGGGCTAGGGTGTAATTTTGTGACTAGCAGTGTCCCATCTCTTAGGGAGAAAATCTTCACTTGCACTTCCTCATTGAGTGAACTTAATTGTGGAGGGAACTCACTGGAGTGTTCTCAAAACCAAGTGAGAGAAATGGGACTGGGCCTTACTCTCACCCAACAGAAAAATATGGTGCTGTTGGAATACAAACAGGCAGTATAAAAAGCAGCAGGAACCACTTGGAAAAGAAGAGCGTAATGAGCCTCTGGGCAAATTAGACAGGTGACAGGTGAAAATTAAAATGCCAACCATCAGCGCCAAAACCATGACAGAATCCGTTGCTTTTATTTAGATTTTTGTTAAAAGCATAATTTATTTTACTGCATGTTTTAGCAATAGTGCTTTTCTAGTTTATATGAAAGCATGGAAACCTTCTGCCTTAGTGACATGTAACTATAATATATTTTAAATGTCTGTTTAGATGTCTGTATAAATGTGCAAAGTGAAATAGTGAATTAATTAAAGGTTGGGCCTGAACAGTGGCACAGTTTGTAGCTCTGTTGCCTTGCAGGAGGAAGGTTCTGGGTTCGATTCCTGGCCCCGGGTCTTTATGCACAGAGTTTGCATGTTCTCCCATTGCATGTGTTGGTTCTCTCCAGGTACTTTGGCTTCCTCCCACAGTCCAAAAACAGGAGTGTTAGGTTAATTGGCTTCTCTAAATTGTCCTTAGGTGTGTGTGAATAGTTGTCATAGAGTATTTTTTTTTTCATTTAATTCACTCTTCTTGTTTGACCTATATAAGAAACTAGTCAAATAGTAAACAGTGGTAAAATAAAATGTCACATCAGTTTTTACCTGTATTATTCTTATCAGGATTAAATAAAATTTACTTTTTATTAAATTAACTGACAAGGATATCAGTTATATGTGATGTGGTAATGATCAAGTCTAAGAGAGTCATGTTTTTTTTCAAATATATTTTCACTTTAAAATGTTTAGCGTGTGGCATTAATAACAGATAAAGCCATGTCTAATCCCAGGAATGATGAAACAGCTTTAAAATTCCACAGCTTCTTTTATGAACAATGAAGTGTGAGAATTGCCCCCAAGCTCTTTCCAACCTTGCTGCTCTGTGCCAAGATCGACCACAAAACACTCACAGACACACCAGGCGGACCTTTTACTGCTGCTGGTGAGCCATGTCCCAGACTGTGAAAAGCAAAAAAAAAGTTGTTTGTGAAGAAAAAAGCAGAGGTAGAATTAGCTAAAACATGTACCTGTGTGTTTAGGTCTGTCAATAAGCATAAATTGCTTGGTAAAAATGTTTAGTACAATATATATTATACTGGTAATAAAAGTCAATCTAGGGAAAAGAGCTGCATATTTGCTGAGACTATAAGCACAATGATGCACACATGATAATGATGCAAAAAGACTATGCATGTAGTCTCCATTTCATTCATTCATCACGTTGGTCGTGTGGTACTCAACAAATAAGTTTGAGTATGTCAAATATTTAACAAAACATATCACATTTGATGTCCAGTTACTTAATATTTAATAACTACTAAATCTGATTGTGCAGAAAGTGAGTCATTAACTTAGTGTTTTTTAAGTAATATGCACAACATTTACTTTTGCCCCCCTCCCCCCAACAGCATTAGCTTTTGGCCAGTTCACCTTTTGCAAACCCACAAACCATACGTAAAGAAAAATTAACCTGTACAATGATTTTTTAAAAACTTTTAGCTACTATAAAATGATCATCACTGTTGTTTACCACAAGAATATTAACTGACATGTTTTCAACACTGTACCATATTCTGTCTGAATAACAAACTTTTCCTCTTGTGTTGTGAGCCAAGGTGGGATAGTCATTATTTCCATACACGAAACCAGACAAGGGAAGAAAGTTTAAGCCCTCTTAGTGTGTCACCACAGTACTTATTAGCAGTGATGGGACTAACGGCTTAGTAACGAGAAATCTAACTAATTACTTTCACTCTAACTATAACGCAGTTACCATTGCAGACACCCCGTTACTGCGCGTTACTCAGGTAGCACAATTAACCTTTTTTCATGATAGGAATCATGCGTGCCTTGTCATGAGAGAGGGGAGGATGAGAATGGCTGATGTATAGTGAGATTCCGTCTGTCAGTTGGGTAGGTGGGTGTTTCTGCTGGTGGGTGTTAACGTACAGCACACACAGAGAGATGGAGAGTGTGGATGACTCCAGCAGCTAAACAGCGTTTTCCAGATGGAAATACCGGTGTTATGTCGAGCTGCGTTTCCCCATCACATACGGTTTCCCCTGCATCTCCGCACAGCGCAGGCGGCACAATTCACCGCGCAAGCGACAGGAAACGCGCATGCTCGCTAAAGGCGCGCAACAGTCGCCATGTGCTCGCGCCACAGGAGAACTATGTAGAGCGTGAACGATCAAATGATAGCCTATATGAAGAAAGGGAGAAATCTGGATGGATGGATGGATGGATGGATGGATGGATGGATGGATGGATGGATGGATGGATGGATGGATGGATGGATGGATGGAT
>NW_015151624.1:152695-158345 GCF_000732505.1 Cyprinodon variegatus
GCGTTCCCCCCTGATGTCATTTACGTTGAGCTGCAATAAATGCAAAACTCTCTGCAGGTTCTTGTCTTTGTCATCCACTCTATTCAGCTGGCTTTTGAAACACATGGCCAGAAGGTAGGGGCTGGGTGATGAGGGTTACGGGGGCGAGAAAAGCAAAAGTAATGCAATAGTTACTTTTACTAGTTACTTTTATGGTTGAGTAACTCAGTTAGTAACTCAGTTACTTTTTGGGAGAAGTAACTAGTAACTATAACTAATTACTTTTTCAAAGTAACGTGCCCAACACTGCTTATTAGAATCCAGTTTGTGTGGGTTGTGTTTTTTCCCCTGGTCTTTCTATTTGGTTTTCTGCATGTGGGTCAAATCTTTGGATAAAATCATGACAGTACTATTTCAAACTAGCTACATTTTATAAAAATAAAAAAGTAATTATATTCTAAAATATTTTATCTTTGCAAATTTCTGAGGTCCCACTACAGCCTCCCTAGTGGAATAACCAATAAGGTTGTAACACTATACAGTAGGAACACCCATTTCTGAGGGGATAGAAATTACATTAAAAGCCCTTTGCTGTGTTTTCATGTGGCATTAAAAAAGAAAACTGGAGCAGGTTTCAAAAATACCAATACCATACCATCATACCAAAAAATATATGAAGATCTAATATCATAAAACAATTTTAGGGACAGAGTACTAAAATAAGGGTGTTTTAAAAATGGTCACAAAGGTTAAAGGTCAGGGGTTAAAGTTACGGGACATACTCTTAATGCAAACTTAATGCAAATTTTTGCAAAAGATTTAGATTATGCATAAAGAGTCAATGATAAACAAACTAAACGTTTGTTTATCATTAATATAACAACAAGTAGCTCCATTGGTCATATTTTAATGTGTTTTCCTCGCCGATAGTCCCAGTTGTACAGAGCGAGGCGCGCTAAATATACCTCTCGTGGGAAAAAAATTGTGGTTATTTGGCAGTTACTCAGGTTGGATTTAAAGATTTTGTCCGAGCTACGGCTGATTTATTTGTTGTAGTCTCTTGTTATTCACACACATCAACAAACAGTAATAGCTGAAGTGAGTTTGGAAACTGCAAATTATTTTATTTTTTTATTTTGCGCATCTGCTAGCTTTTTAATTCAAAAAAAATCCTCCTTTTGTGTGGCTTCCTGTTTATGAATAAAATCCATCCGGGTGGTCAGCCAATACATGATTGAGCAAATATGTAAATAGCAACCAGTTAATGAGGCACAGGAGCCATGCAGCTCTTGTTTGTCATAATGGGCTTTAAAGATCTGACCCACATGCAGAGAACCACTCAGAGACCAAGGGTAAAAGTTAACTGGTTTATTGAAGAATGAACTCGCTGGAGAGCGGACAGGCAGACTAATGTTGGACCCAGAGGAATAAAGGAGTGGACTGTCACTTGGTTTTCCAGAAATGGACTTGAACGGATCATGTGGAGGTTTCCCCTTGCTCAGTGTGACTCAGTTAATCCTTCCAGGGGGTAGAAGGTCCAGGCTTATATAGTGATACAGGAAGGCTTCCTGCCGAAGAACAAAGACAAAGCAAGTTTAGACTCAAATAGACAAGGCTAAGGTTAGACTCTGCTAATCTCAGTTTGGCTAGAGTAACCAATACTGGCAAACACTCTAGCATCGAGGTAGTGACAGCCCGCTGCTCAAATACTCCTCTGGTAAAGACCCAATGAGCCGCAGGTGTCCAAGGAGGCCCAACGAGAACATGGCCCCATCTGGTGGTGGACAGAAAAAAAACACAAAAACAACCCACACAATCGTAACATTGTTTTTCTGTGGTGATGCATTGAAATGATAACCTGAGCTGTCATTAAAGTCAATTCAAATCAACTAGTCTTACATTAGTTTTCATTTCCCTGCAATTCAGCTACCACTGAGATATTGTATAATAAATCCGGTTGTATAAAATTGATCAAATAAGGAGGTAAGGTCCCATGTGCCTTTGAGAAAAGGAAGCATACGTTTATGAAATTAAGCTCATCTTAAATTAGCTAGGCCATATTTAATTTGCTCAGTGGTCAATGCACTTTATTTTTTATTGACTTTATGGCAGCCTATGTTAAGCTCCTATAAGCTAAAAGTGGATCATGGATAGTATTTTCTTTTGAAGCTGACCATTATTTCTCAGTAAGATTTTGATTTCATTGGCTTTTGATAACCTGACAACAACACATTAAAACAGAAAACATATTTTCCAAAGTTTCTTTTTTTTTTTTTTTTTTTTTTTTTTTTTTTTTTATGGTTGGGTTTTAACCTTGAACACTTCTGCCATTTTTTCTCAAAGTCTCCTTCTTTAAGTCTCAGACGAAAAGTCAATTTTCCATGGCGTATAGTTCATCTACAAAATTAAACCATTGTCCACGCCCAGGTGGGTCACTTTTCAACCAATTCCTTGTCAATGCCTTTTTGGCAGCAATCAGTAATATTTTGCAGAGGTAAATGTCTTTTTTTCCAATGACTTCATACGACATAAGTCCTAGGTATACAAAGCTCGGATCTCAGTGTATAGATAGGCATAAAATTTCCTCTATTGTCTGAATGACACTGTTCCAGAATAACTGCAGTTTAATGCATGACCAAAATATATAGGAGTGATTGGGATCTACATGTCCACACCCTCTCCAACACTTCTGTTGTTGACTAAGTTGTTTAGATTCTATATGTGGTGTGATAAAAAAAACGAATGAGATTTTTCCATCCAAATTCTCGCCATCTTTTCGAGCTGGTTGAAGATTGTTGTGTCTTACACATGGAGGACCAGTCACTCCCAGTTAATGTAATGTTGAATTTTCGTTTCCACTTTGTTTTAACATAGAATGAATTTCTGCCATCGCATTTTTGGAGACTATTATACAACTTTAAAAATTTTTTGAGGGAGTTCCACCATATGCACGTGTCAAGAGTATAATCACCTCACTAATTCCTTCTGATAAGTCCCTGTTCACCTCTTTGTCGTAAAAGTGACGCAATTGTAGGTAGCGATACAGGTCTCTGTTTTCAAGATTGAATTCTTGTTTAACTTTTTCAAATGATTTAAAGATTTTCCCTTTGGTGAGTGTACATATTGCCGTAATTCCCCTCTCCATCCACCTGATAAATGTATCGTCTGACCCACTGGGGCCAAAACTGGGCATTTGAGATGGCCATATAAAAAATTTACTATCACCTTCAATTTTGTTTTTGATTTTACACCCCAATTTTGCGAAAGGTGGTATTTTACCAAGATTGAATTTGATTTGCTTCCACTTTGCATTATATGTAGGAGAACACCAATAAGCAACGTATCGCAGTTGGGCCACCCAGTAGTATTTTTTAAGGTCAGGTAAAGCGAGTCCTCCTTTTTCCTTTTCTAACTGGAGTGTTCTGAATTTTACCCTAGGTTTAATACCCGCCCAGATAAATCTAGATAACACCTTGTTTCATGTGGAAAATTGGGTTACTGGGATCCTTATGGGGAGGGAGAGGAAGACATATAATAATCAGGGCAGCAAATTCATTTTTATCACCTCTATTCTTGTGCTGAAATCTAAGGCCAACATTTACCAGCGTGTTACATCTTTCTGAATTTGATGACTTAGAGTACCATAGTTTGACTCATATAGGTCTTTTAGATGTTTTGTGTCCCATTTAGTTTATAGTTACTCCTCATATTACTGCTAGGTGTATATTTCAAACATAGTACCTGTGTATTTTTAATATTCAGTTTATATCCTGACATCTCACCGAAATTTTCCAAAATGGTAAAAAGTTTGGGAATTGTTATGTGTGGGTTCTTTAAGTAAGTAATATTATCGTCAGCAAACAGGCCTATTCTATGTTCCTCTGTTGCTATGTTGATCCCCTCCAAATGATCATTTTGTCTGATATCCTGAGGCCAATGGCTCAATGAATAATGCAAAGAGGGAGGTGCTAAGACAACAGCCTTGTCTCGTACCTCTTTTAAGGTTAAAGCTGCCAGACAATGAGCCATTAATCCGCAACCTGGCTGTAGGATCACCATAAAGAGCTTTAATACAGCTAATAATTTGATTAATGAAGACAAATGTCTCCAGCACTTTATAAAGAAAAGGCCAGCTAACTCTATCAAGCTTCTCTGCATCAAGGCTAACCAAAACTGCACTGAGCTTTTTTTTTATGTATTTGATCTATGACATGCAGTGTGCGTCTTATATTATTTTGGGTTAGCCTTTCCCTTATGAATCCAGTTTGATCTTCATTTATTAGCTCAGGGAGGATATGCTCCAACCTTTTAGAGATTATTGACGTGAATATCTTATAATCTACATTCAGTATAGAGATGGGGCGATAAGATTCGCATAGTGTTTTATATTTGTCTTCTTTTGGTATCACTGATATCACTGCTTCTTTCCATGACGGGAGTACTTTGGCGTATTTTTCAAATTGCTAATGGCTTTATCCAGTTCTTTCTTTGTAATCGGAGTGGTCAAAAACTCATTTTGGGCTTGTCCAATGGAGGGAAGACCCAAGGATAGTAAATATTTTTTAATCATCACTTCATCTTCAGGGTCTGGATTAGAGTATAGTGTCATATAGTATTTTTTGAAGCAGTTTTCAATTTCTTCAGGTTTAAAAGTCAAATCTTTACTCACTGGATCCCTAATTCTAAATATAAAATTTTTAGTTTGTTGTGTTTTCAGGCATCTTGCTAGAATCTTTGTTGCTTTCGGACCTGATTCATAAGCGGGTTGTTTAACATATCTAAGTTTCCTTTTTAATTCATCAGACAGTGTTGCATCTATTTGTTTTCTGACATCCTTCAATTGCTCTGTTAGCCTCATATGATTAGCTATTTGTTGTTGTTTTTCTAACTTTTTTAGTTCTTCCTGTAGTTTTTCATATCTTAATCTCTTTGCCTTAGTTATGTATGCCATCCGTGAAATCAAGTTCCCTCTCATAGCGGCTTTAACTGTGTCCCATAATATTGTTGGGTCAACCTCACTATTAAAATTATCTTTAATACAGTTTCTAATTTCCCCTTTAATTTCATCCATAGTTGTTTTGTTATTCAGAATCCCAATATTTATTCTCCACAGTGTGTTTTTACGAACACTATCTAAATGTATAGTTAAATAAACCGCATTATGGTCAGAAACATCAGAGGTTCCTTTCGTACATTCTATCACCCTATGTCTATCCACAACACTCATCAGGAAATAATCTATTCTTGAATGAATCTGATGTGTAGCTGAAAAATGGGTGAAGTCTTTCTCTGTAGAGTGGAGATTCCTCCAGATATCAAACAGGTTATATTCTCTCAGTAAGGCATTGAGGCATTTTGACATAGGCAGTTTATGCTGTTTTTTGCTTGTTGTGTCTAAGGAGTAGTCCAAGACTGTATTCCAGTCTCCTGCATAGACTAATATACCCTCACTGAATCCGACAATTTTTTCAAAGAGCTGTATAATAAATTTTCTTCCACATTCAGGAGGTACATAAACACAAGCAAATGTGATTAATATGTTATCAAGTCTTCCCTTAACTAAAATGTATCTGCCTTCCTTATCTCATCATGATGACATGTTTAGCCGCATGTCGTCATTCAACTGCTGGTTGTCTAGGTGGTGTCCTGAAAACAACGTGGGCTACATTAA
>NW_015151624.1:162015-171139 GCF_000732505.1 Cyprinodon variegatus
CTGGTTTTCCTTAGATAGAAAACTTTGTATCAATTTGACTGTATGATCTGGTTGAACTGTAAAGTGCCTTGAGATGACATGTGTTGTGAATTTGGAGCTATATAAATAAACTGAATTGAAATTGAATTTGTGCTTTCAAGCAAAATTAAACACTTCTTAACAGGAGCTGTTGAGCTGTATCTGTAAGGCCTCCTTGGTATTGCTAAGTTGAGAGAATGTGCAACAATCTTGTGGTAGTTGTTGTCTATGAAGTCATAACATTTTTTCAGGTAGTTGAGTGCAGTCTAACAATATAATGGAATAGTATAGAAAAGAATACAATACAATAGAATAGAAAATCCCTTTTTGTCCCACGATGGGGAAATTCTGTTATTTACAGCAACAAAAAGATTATAGAAATAACTGTAAAGTGCCTTGAGATGACATGTGTTGTGAATTTGGCGCTATATAAATAAACTGAATTGAATTGAATCTCCTTCTTCCTTAATTAGGTCAAAATTCAGTGTGTTTGACACACTCCCCTTTTTCTGCTATTTTTACAGGAGCTGTAAAAAGAGTTTGAATATCCAAACCTCCTTAGCTTATTATGTTCTTTATTAGACATATGCGTCTCCTGAAGCATTACAACCTCTGATTTTTCCTTTTTTAATTTTTCCAACACCTTGCTTCTCTTAACTGGATTTCTTAGGCCATTTACATTCAAGGATGTGATTTTTAAATTACCTGGCTTTGGCATATATAAACTTCTAATGAAACATTGGTCTCCCCCAGAAAAGAACTGTGAACTTTCACAAACACAATGAAATAACATAAATAAACACAACAGAACAGTGACTCCCAAGAGTGGAGGAGATCTAACTCTTCCAGGTGGACCCAGTTGGAGGGTCGGGGGGGGAGTCTCTCCTCTAGAGAGGGCCCAATACTAGAGATGGTAATCAATTTAAACAAAAGAAATAACACCATCCTATAAGTCCAACTTAATAAAGCTGCAATTGCTATCTCTCCTCCTGATCAAAAAATGAGGTCAAATGATTAATTAATTAAAAGGCAGAATCCGACAATGAAAGCTACCTCACCAGAATGTAGTAAATTTACAAAAGAGCCTCAGCTGTTCTCCTCCGCGTCATCTCTCTGAAACCCTATTAGTTTCTCCCTCACTCTCTGCGCTGTAGAGTTGCTCCTCTCCTGACGATCTGATCTCCGCTCCCATCTGAGAAGCTCTGACAGAGCGGCGTCCAGCACATGTTCGCTGTCCCTCACCCGCGGCGGGTCCACTGAGATACCTCGTTTCTGTAGCTCTTTCCTTGCTGCATCTGCGCTGCTGTAGGTCTTAACTCCAGTGTCCCAGTGGATCCTTATGCTTGTGAAAGGCGTCTGAAAGCGCACTCCTTTCTCCTTTAAAGCTTTCTTAACAGCGTTGAGCTCTTTGCGCTTCTTAACAATCTCGGCATGATCAAAGTAGAGAAGACGATTGGCGTGCATTATTTTCCCCTTTTTCCAAGCCTCCCTCAGTACCAGCTCCTTGGTTATAAATTCCTGAAAATTAATAATAATTGGCCGTGGCGGGTCTTCGGGGCGAGGTTTCTGTGCCAAGGAGCGATGTGCCCGTTAGATTTTCAGATCCACCTCTTTCAGGAGTGGCAGTTCACGTTTAAGTAGAGTCGTAATGAACTGGGAAACCGAGCTTCCCTCTTCTCCCTCTGTCAGTCCAAACATCCGGATATTGTTTCTTCTAGATCGGGACTCCAGGTCCGTCACTTTGGCTTGGAGGACCTTCTGTTGTTTAACTGAAGCAGAGATCACCGCATTTACCTCTGCTGCCCAGTCCTCCATGCGCCCCACACGAGTTTCCACTTCATTAATCCGGCCAGACAAGCTTTGAATCTCTTTTGTAAGATTGTCAAGTTTGCCGTTGAGTTCTTGGCCCATAAGGTTGATTTCTTGACGTAGGGAACCGTTGTCCTTTGTCAGATCAGACTTCAGGTCTTTAATCGTTGCCATGAGGTCACTCGAGTTCACGTCAGTCCCAAACGTCAGGGCGTCCTCTGAGTTGCTAGCGTTAGCTTTTGCCGAGCTGTCTTTTTCTTGACTTTATGGCATGTTTTCTTTCCTCTTTTTGCCTCTTGTGAATCTTTTCCCACTCATCAAACATATAAGCCGCACCAGTTTCGGTTAACGAGTTTTTGGTGGGGGAAAATCAATTTCTAACGGGGGAGCGATCGTGAATGCGTCTGGCTAGTCCATGAGGTAACCGGAAGTCCTCTTTCTGTACTATTCTGCATCTCCCCATGTCAAACAACATGTTCATAGTTGGATAGGTAAGAAAAGCCAATCTGCAGCTTCAGCTTTAATTCATCCCTAAGGTGTTCTATATGGTTTAAGTTGGTATAGGTAAGTGTTCACCAACTTAATTCCAGTATTAGAAATAGAGAGAAAAACTCGCTGAAATTAGCTGCTTTTGTAACTCACAATAATTTTGCAATTGTATGAAAAGCACAAATATGCAGAACAGAAATGCTGCACATAAAAATTTTATCTCAAGTTTCCACAATTTTTGGGTCTGTGCTCTTCAGTCATAGCTGTACAGGTCTGTCCAATAAGAGCAATGATCATCTAACATGTGACCTTTTCCTAAAACTCTTGCAAGTTATTGCACAAATTACTGTGTGAAAGCACTCCATACTAAAAAGAGACCTTGCATTTAGACCAAATAAGTGGACCAAAGGTCTTTGGTTGTCTAAATTCACCATGAATTTATTTTTATTTGGAGCATCTTGAAGACCAAAGACAAGAAGCTATCCAATTTGGCTGCTTACCACAAGCCATAAAGGGGATACAACTAATGTGGAGGAAGAAGCCCATCTGGTCACAAGTAGCTCCATTGAACCTTAGTCTTCTAAATGCAAAATGTTTGGAAAAATATCTGTATTACCAAGAACTTACCATTTCCACCATGAATCGTGTGACAGCAAGGGTGACCAGATGTCCCGCTTTGTGTTGGACAGTAGAGCATTTTCACTACTTTTCACATGTCCCGCACGTTGAGACATTGTTCAGGTTACAACTGCATGTAGTGCAAGAGATGGTCCAAAGCACACCCTGTACAGTTAAGAAAAGCAAATGCAGCTAAAATAAAGACGGGGAAAATTTGTATCCCTGGGTGAACCAGTGCAGGAGAATTCTAGTAATGTTTAGTGTGATTTTTGTTTGAGTCATTTTTCCGTTTCACATGGAAAATTGAATGATTATAATGTGATGAACACAACGCTAAATGACACAATGGAAATGGTCATTATCATGCAGGTTAGAAGACTGTGGTAATATACTAACATCGACCATGATTCCAGACTCTAAACATGCAAAGAAAAGGTCATGTTGTCGTACAAAGGCAGCATCCACAGTTACACATGTCCTTGCACCTGGCTGAGAGATTTAAAAACAGCTTCAAGAGGTCAAAAAAAATCCTTACACGGTTTCTTTCAGTGGCTTCAGATGGGAGCAAGAGCTGGGTTTGAAAGGAGGTTTGAGGGAGGTGTTGGCCTAGTGGGTAGAGCAGTGCGCTTGAGCTCAGAAGTTTGCAAGTACCCGGTTTGATCCCCACAGCCTGCACTCTCAGTCTCCTAGCAAGATCTTTAACCCCACACTGCTCCCCAGGCGCCGCACAATGGCAGCCCACTGCTCCCCAAGAAGATGGGTTAAGTATAGAGGTATATTTCTCCAGTGTGAGATCAGTTAAATTACTATTAATATTATGAGAGAGCAAAATCCCTTTACAAGGATAGCGATGAGTTGGCTCCCACCATACAACACTGGATTACAAGCAAGTTAGAGTAAAATAGCCTACAACTGGATGATTTCAGCATACACTGCAGATAATGCTAGTGTAAACTACAGGAAAAACAATTCTGTTACCATAAGCTAACAGCAGAAACCAGTGGCATCATCAAGGCAAACTGTTTGGCCCACATAGTACACCACTGTAAGAAACATGCTGGAGACATACTAAACATTGACATTGACTCTGTACTGAACAAAAGATTCAGTCGTTTTTCAGTGTCTGCACAGCACAAACAAGAATTGAAAGCAGTATTTGTTTTGTGGAGAAAGATCATCATGTCGTACGGAGACATATACCCGCAAGATGGTTGAGCCTGTGGCCTGCTGTCCAGAGGCTGTGTAACCCCTGATTCAGCATGTAATTTAGGATAAATTAGAAGTTATATACCAGTTGATAGGTCTGGCAGGATCACATAAGAGACCAAAGAGAGTGCAGAATGACACAGCTGGAGGCAGGAAATTAGCAAAAATAATTATCTAGCAGATATTTACATTCTTATTTATTTAACCTTTACCTTTACCAAGGCTACACTTTATAAAATGAAAAAGACTAGAGAGTTGTACGACATTTTTTTTATATACACCTGTGTATACAAAATAAAATCTAACACTAAAAAAAAATAAAAAATTAAACGCTGCTTAGCAAAAATAACAAATACAATAACAAGCTGGCATTTGAAAAAAAAATCGTAAACCCCACAATTTTTTTTAGCTATATACTGGTACTTCAGTCTGTCTTTCTGTTTTCTGTCATCAGTTTTTTTTCTGTTCTTCAATTGTTCATGTTGTTACCACCAGAAAGTCCACATCAATGAGAAGAATGAAGTTCATTAATGAAGGTTTTTCTGCTAAGGGCACATCTCCTTCCAGAGAAAATCCAGGAATCCAATCAAGTAGTCTGATCCAGCTTTTAAAAGTTAGCAACCAAAAAGCTAGCCTGTAAACAGTAATGATGTTATTGTATTCAGCAAAGTAACCAATTTTCCTATTAATTCTTACAGCTTCAGTAATGTTTTACATGCATTTGTTTTCAACTCAAAATATTCTTTGTAGTTCATGACATTTTTAAGCTATGTAAAATAAATGAATGAAATCCTTTTTAATACTGTAATTTGTTATTTTACAAATGACATAATTGATTTTTAAAACATCTTTCAAACTTTTGCAAATCATGAGATGAAATAATTACTATCTTACCAAAGTGTCACAAGCTCAGAACGATAAAACCAGAATTCAAGCAGAAAGAGCAGTTTGAGAAACAAGTGTTTAGAAAATAAAGCATGCAGCTGCTCGTCTTCTGCAGCGGGCTCACTGGAAACTCTGGCTTACTCTTGAGTATATGCCCAGAAGAAGGAGTGTAGTACAGAGTAGCTAAACTTTGTAACTGAGCCGGAACCCGTGATCCAGGAGGGAGGAGGAGTATTGTCTTGCAGCAGCCAGTGCATACAGAGGAACCAAAGGATCCAGGAGGGTAATCCACGCTGTGGTCAGAAGACAGATCCAAGGTTGACAACAGGCAGGTTTGCCTGTTTGCCTGAAACACAGGTCAGGCAAACAGAGCATAATAACTCAGAAGTCCAGGGACATAAACAGGTCAGAAACATGCAGAACTAAACAAATATAAGACAATATAATGTTCTCACACCAAGCTTGAATAATCTGGCACCAATTGCGGGGAAGCGGTGGCATAAATAGTAGCAGGAACTGGTGGATCTGATGAGACATAATGAGTGTGGAGCGGAGCAAAGAAGAGAAGTGAAAAAGGAGAAAAACCTAGCCTTTGGTCCCAAGATCATGACACTAAGAGCATGTAATCTTTCCAACTTCCATACACTCCTTTATCCTTGGTATCGGTAAAAAGCCTATTTGAGTCACTATCCTCTTTTGATTATAAACTATTCTAATTTTCATCCAAATAAACCAGGAAAAGTAGTCCTTGACATCAACAAACATCAGATTGAGCTAATAAAAAAAAAAAAAAAAGTGCTTCCTGATCTTAAACATTTAGCAGTATAACAAGGGATACATTTTACCATGATGGTAACATGGCTTCTTCTTAAAGCACACATTTCTAACTCATCAAGATGAGGCTTCAACAGGAACAGGCAATGGACAGCCCCAAGGTCTCTGCTCGTGCTGCCATCAACTAACCAATATTTCAAGGTAGCTTCTGGAAAATGAAATTACTTGCTTATAATTCTTTTATACCTTAAAACTGACTACATAGCCACTGGGTCATGCTCTCACCAAAAAAAAGGACCCACAAAGTTTAGTTCGACATTTCTAAGCAGCAGAAGCAGTCTGTTTCCTGCATTGGAATGGAGACCAGTGCTGTTGTCCAAAAGTTTCATAAAATACATACGAGCCCGTAATATTATCAATGACCCCTCACACCGCCACCATGGACTGTTCTCCCTGTTGCCCCTATGGGAAGAAGCTTTGAAGCATCCAATGCAGGTCCAGCAGATTCTGAAACAACCTCTTCCCCATCGCCATCAGACAGCTGATCTGTTGCAAAAACTCTAAATCTTGTCACAGACTCTGCAGCAAACTGACAACACCTTCTCAATAACAAACTGGACTGCAATGAGGGTGTGTATTAGAAAGGTCAACAGACTCTTCCTGCTGAGGAGACTGAGGTCTTAAAATGCAGGGTACGCTCCTAAAGACCTTCTATGACTCTGTTGTGGCATCAGCCATCTTCTATGGAGCTGCCTGTTGGAGCAGTAGCTTATCTGTAGTTGAGAGAAAGCAGTTGGATAAGCTCATCAGGTAGGCCAGCTCTCTGATAGGATGCCTTCTGGATTCAGTGCAGGAGGTGGGAAACAAAAGAATCCTAACTGAATTAACATCTCTGTTGGATAATGTCTCCCACCCCATGCATGAAGCTGTTGCAGAAATGGAGAGCTCATTCAGTGACAGACTGAGAGAGCGTAATCACAGATCCTTCCTCCCAGTAGCTCTGAGACTCTATAACCACCACTGTTCCCAGTAACCTCGATAAGTTGTTACATTCATGCTGATTTTGCACATTTTCTACCTTAGTTAAATAAAATGCTGCAGTCATTTTGCACATCTCTGATATTGCTGTTTTCAAATATCCATTTCTGTATATTGGTCATATATTCTCCAGGTGCACAGTTTTATATTTTTGAAACCCTTTACATTACAGTATTTTATTGTTTATCTTTTAACTTTTTACTATTATGTTATTCTTATACATTTTTCTAAGGTCCACATTTGTGTGACCATTATTTCTATAATCTTTTTGTTGCTGTAAAAAACAAAATTTCCCCATCGTGGGACAAAAAGGGATTTTCTATTCTATTGTATTGTATTCTTTTCTATACTATTCCATTATATTGTTAGACTGCACTCAACTACCTGGAAAAATGTTATGACTTCATAGACAACAACTACCACAAGATTGTTGCACATTCTCTCAACTTAGCAATACCAAGGAGGCCTTACAGATACAGCTCAGCAGCTCCTGTTAAGAAGTGTTTAATTTTGCTTGAAAGCACAAAGACACCAAATCCGACTATTCAATTCAATTTCAATTCACAACACATGTCATCTCAAGGCACTTTACAGTTCAACCAGATAATACAGTCAAATTGATACAAAGTTTTCTATCTAAGGAAAACCTGTTGATTGCATTGACTCATTTCCTCAAATACAATCCCTCACACTAAGCATACTCGTAGCGACAGTGGAGAGGAAAAACTCCCTTTTAACAGGAAGAAACCTCCAGCAGAACCAGGCACAGTGTGAGCGGCCATCTGCTGAGGCCGACTGGGGTTCAAGGAGACAGAAGCAGAGACACAAAAAGCAGCTGTAAAAGGCGGCCCCGTCCAGGAAACACACAGCCAGGCAAACAAGCTCCGAGCCAGCTCCCATGGCAGAGGACGAAGAGGGCACATCCACTCAGTCCCGGTCAGAGAAACAGGACCACACTGGAAAACAGGCCGATCTCCAGCATCTGTAAACAAGGTTGTTGATGGGAGCACCACAGCTGATGTTTCTTTCTAGGATGGCGTCATAGCCAAACAGGAGCAGACGAGGCAAAGCTACTCTGAGGAAAAGCAGAGAGAGCAGAACGTTAGAGATCGAACTAACAGATTCTGCAGAATAGGAGAATAGAGAGAGAATGAAGCAGAATGATGAAATGGGGGTCCCTATGTCCTCCAGAAGTCTAAGCCTATAGCAGCATAACTATAGAGATAGCTCAGGATAACCTGAGCCACCCTAACTATAAGCTTTATCAAAAAGGAAAGTTTTAAGCCTAGCCTTAAAAGTAGACAGGGTGTCTGCCTCACGGACTAAAACTGGTATATGTTTTGTTTGATTGTATATAGTCAGGTGTAATAATTTGAGAGGCATTGTGGAATAACATGAAAGCTTGATGCTTACTATGTCTTCTCATGTGAGAGAACTTAGGTAAGGTATATTTAAATAAGATATATTTGTTACATTTTAATTGCAAATCGGTTTATTTATATAGTGCCAAAACATTTCATCTCAAGAAACTTTACAGAGACAATTCAACCAGGGGATCTACACTCATATTGGTTGAAAGTTTTCTACCTAAGGAACTGAATGCCTTTGACTCATTAACTCATTAACTAACTAAGACAATCTCTCACACCAAGCATGTTTGTAACGACAATGGATAGGAAAACTTCCTTTTAACAGAAAGAAACCTCAGCAGAACCAGGCTCAGTGTGAAGGGAATCCATGCTCTACTGAGGCTGGCTGAGGTTCAAGAAAACAGAAGCAGACATACAGAAAAAAGGCAGATACAAAAGGCAACTGTCAACCAGCTCCACAGGCGGCCCATCCAGGAAACACACAGCCAGGCAGACGAACACTGACCCAGCTCCCATGTCAGAAGATAAAATAGAGCACATACATTTAGTCACAGTAATAATAATAATAATAATACATTTTATTTGAAAGCGCCTTATCACAACACCCAAGGACACTGTACAGGCAGATAAAAACATTAAAAACAGGAAGCTAAAAAGTACAAGCATAAAGATGCCACAGAAAACAAAACAGCAGGAAGTAAAATAAAACCAAAGGAAGAAAAGGAAGAGAACAATATTGGAGTGATGCGTATGAACTAGATGGGATAAGACTGTCTGAACAGGAAAGTTTTGAGTCTGGATTTGAAAAGAGGGAAGGAGTCCAGAGTACGGAGATCCGGAGGGAGGGAGTTCTAGAGGTGGGGAGCAGAGCGACTAAATGCCCGGTTCCCCATTGTGAGCAGAGGGGCCGAGGGAAC
>NW_015151624.1:172340-193448 GCF_000732505.1 Cyprinodon variegatus
CAGGTTAGAGGGGTGCGGCTGAGACCGATGGATGATAGTCGACTGAGGAGAGTTGCATGCGAGATGGTGTCGAAGGCTGCTGTAAGGTCCAGGAGAATGAGGATGGAAAGTAGTCCAAAGTCAGAAGCCATAAGGAGGTCGTCAGAGATCTTGATGAGTGCGGTTTCAGTACTGTACAGAGGACTGAAACCAGATTGAAACTGTTCATAAATATTATTGGACATCAGGTGGTTGTGGAGTTGGGAGGCAACAGATTTTTCCAGAATTTTGGATATGAAGGGTAGATTAGATATGGGACGTAAGTTATTGAAGTCGTTGGGGTCCAGGCCAGGTTTTTTCAGAATTGGGGTGACTGTAGCGGTTTTGAGTGCAGAGGGGACTGAACCAGAGCTTAAGGAAGAGTGGATGATTTTGGTGATAAGAGGAGCAAGTGAAGAACAGCAGGATTTAACCAGAGTGGACGGGAGAGGATCGAGCTGACATGTGGAAGGTTTGGATTTATGAATGAAGTCAGAAAAGGCTTGAACAGATGGAAGGTCAAAACTGGAGAGGGTGGTTGCAAAAGATGGGTAGGGGGTAGCAGGGTCGCCTCCAGAAGCTGCAGCTCCAGATGAGGTCAGGTGTTTATGGATATCTGTGATTTTGGAGACGAAAAAGGACATAAGTTTATTGCAAAAGTCATCGGATTGCATATGATGGGGAAGGGAGTCGGAAGATTTGGTGATGGAAGTGAGAAGGGAAAAGAGAGTTTTGGAGTTGTGACGGTTGGAGTGGATTAAGTTAGAGTAATATGCAGATTTGGCAGAGGAGAGGGAAGTCTTGTACAGTGCAATGTGATCCTTGTTCATATCTTTGTGAAATTTTGGTGAGTCCAGTTTTATTGGCAAGGAGTTCCAGCTGACGACCGCAAGAGTTTGAGGTGATGGAGAGCAGGAGTGAACCAGGGAGCTGAGTGAGTGAAGGAGACTGATCTAGATTTCAGAGGAGCATGGATGTCCAGGAGAGTATGGAGATTTTGATTGTAGTGGGAAACCAGTTCATCAGGTGAGCAGCAGGCAGATACACTGGGGATATTACTGATGTCAGAGGTGAAGGCGTCAATGTTGATGTCCTTTACATTCCAGAAGGGGATGATGTGAGGGAGGGTGATTTTAGACAAGGGGAGCTTAACGTTAAAAGTAATGAGCATGTGATCGGAAAAAGCTTCGGTATGGGATTTACAGTCAGAGTGGGTGATGCCAGAACAACAGACTAAATCTAGAATATGATTTTTACAGTGAGTTGGGAAGTTGATGTATTGATGTAGACCGAAGCTTTCCAGGCAGGATGAGAAGTCTCTGGAGAGAGAAGCACTGATATTATCCATGTGAATGTTGAAATCTCCCAAAATAATCAGATTATGGGAGAGGGTTGAGAGATGTGTGAGGAGCTTTCCAGGCAGGATGAGAAGTCTCTGGAGAGAGAAGCACTGATATTATCCATGTGAATGTTGAAATCTCCCAAAATAATCAGATTATGGGAGAGGGTTGAGAGATGTGTGAGGAGCTGAGAAAAGTCAGTCAAAAAATCCTTATTATATTTAGGAGGACGGTAGACGGTGGTGATAACTGTGGGAGAGGGTCCAGGCAGCAGTGAGGCGGAATATTCGAAAGAACAAAAAACAGGAGCAGCAGGAATTGGGAAAACCTTCCAGCTCTCGCGATGAAACAATGCGAGACCTCCGCCGCGTCCAGACGCACGAGGCAGACAAACGTAAACAAAGCCAGGTGGTGCAGATTCGTTAAGAGAGATAAAATCATTAGGAAGCTGCCAGGTCTCTGTCAAACATAAAAAATCAAGATTATGATCCGCAATGGCGTCTCTGATTAAAAGCCCCTTATTACTGAGTGAGCGGATGTTCAAGAGACCGAAGCTGGCAGAGTTGAGTTTGGAGGCGGGGTTAGTCACCCTGGGTAAGCTAGCCAGGGTAGCCGGATTAGCACCCCGGCGAGCGTGACGAGAGCCGCGGCGCGTGGTGAGCAGAGTCTGTATGGAGGGATCGGGGTTCCTATGAAAGCGCTTACCACGCGATCCACAGTGGATGTATCTCCGGTTGGGCTGAAAGGTAATGCTGGAGGGGATGGAGCAACCATGTGGAGGCTTGAGGACGTCGACATGGCGTTGGAGCTTCAGAAGTTCGACAACGGAGTACTGGAACAGAGCGTCAGCTTGCAGTTGGGCAAGTGACACCAGAAGGCAGCCTAGCGTAAACCATAACAGCGACCGGAGGATCCACATCATCCTATATGGAAGAAGGGCTGGAGGGCCAGGGATCCTCAGGTATGTCGTTGACCAGTTGGCTGGAAACAGGTGGGCCGGTTGGCCAACGAGTCGTGTGTTGGCAAGAGGGCTGGTCGGCTAATGACTGGTCGGCTGTAGACAGGTGGGCCGGTGGCAGGTGGGCTGACGGGTCGGCTGTAGACAGGTGGGCCGGTGGCCGGTCAGCTGATGACGGGTTGGTTGTGGACAGGTGGGCTGGTGGCCGGTCCGCTGGTGATGGTCGATTGTTGACAGGTGGGCCGGTGGCCGGTTGGCTTTAGACAGGTAGGCCACGGACAGGTTTGCTGTTGACAGGAGACCGCCGTCGGGATCGCAAAGCAGCGGTGAGCAGCGGCGATATCCACGCCAGCGTTACTCAGACCGGAAGCTTATTGTCATGAACATTTATCAGGGGATCAGCTCAATTTATAAGGGGATCAGCTCAATTTAAATAAAAAAAATTGATTAACACACTCACTATAACATAGGGCAGCTCCCCATCAGTGGTTTCTGGTTGTGATAATGAATTTCCGCATTTACAATAGACCTCTTTGTCTAGTGGTCAATAAGTGGTGTGCTCTTTTTCTCGATAAGGATCATTACAGTCCAACAATCGGAGCCCTATTTTTCTCATCTTTATCTTAACAGCAGAGCAAAATGCTACCGTAACACCTGTTTCTGCCCGAAGCATGCTCACATGCTTTTTTTACCGCAATAATAGTCCACAAGCAACATTTCCCCCTCATTCATAAAATAGTCAAATCAGTGACATTTCAGGGGACAGGTTTAGCCAGGGACAGGTAACCCAAAACTGGGACTGTCCCCGGAAATCGGGAATGTCTGGTCACCCTGGCGTAACTCATACGCTGTTTGGCTAGCGGTCCACCATTACATAGAAGCACGAAGTACTGCTATGCTTGTTTGCTGCTGCAGCTTTTTTTTTTAAACAATTTGTTTTCTCTCGTGTAAACTGGAGCGCCAGTGGCCAAAAAGAATCCTGGCAAACCTAACCTGGCAAACTCTAATTAGCCTGGCAAACCTAAAAAGCCAAAAAACTGCTTTTTTTCAAAGCCATGCTAATTAGCAAGACAGTTAGCATTAGCTGTAAGGAATCCAGTTTGTGTGGGTTGTGTGCTGTTTGTGTTTTCTCCCTCCACCACCAGGTGGCGCCCGGTTCTCGTTGGCCCTCCCACACACCTGCGGATGGTTGGCTCATTATCTGAGGACTCTTAAGCAGCTGACTGCCACTACCTCGACGCCAGAGTGTTTGCCAGTTTTGGGTACTCTAGCCAAGCTGAGTTTAGCTGAGTCTAACTGAGTCTTTTGTTTCTCTGAGTCTAACGTTGTTTTGTCTTTGCCTCTCGGCAGAAATCATCCTGCAAACTGGATGTTTTGGCCTTCCCCCCCTGGAAGGATCGTTTGAGCTTCACACTGAGCAGGGGATGCAAACTGGATGTTTGGACCTTCTCCCCCCTGAAAGGATTGTTTGAGCTTCACACTGAGCAGGGGATAAATCTCCACATTGCTCCTCAGGGAACCAACCTAACCTAAGTAAAACCTGTCCGCCCTCCAACGAGTCAACCAAGTTCTGGAATAACCCATACCGACTGGATTCTGGGAAGGACACCTTTTCTAGAAACGTGAGTCCTGTTTCAGTCTTTGCTTTTTGCAAGTCGTCCATGTTTCCTACGGAACCTGAACTAAACTTCCCTTCTCACTTCCAGTTCCGGTTCACCAGCGTTCTAAGTAACTCTGGATCCAACGCATTGTGCTCTCAATAAACCTGTTAAACTTTTTCTCCGGTTCTCTGAGTGGTTTCCTGCATGTGGGTCAGATCGCTTAAAAAGAACATGACATTAGCTATAAGAATGGTAAAAAACTGAATTTATGTAGCGATTTTTCATTGTAGAACTTTTTTGTTATGAATGGATTGGATTACTTTTTATCCATAGACGCTTACAGACAAATTGAATATAACAATCTAAGATTAGATTTAAAGTAAGGCCTCAGAATCGCTTCAAAGGTAGGAAGTCAGAGGTTTATTTTAGAAATTCTGATTAAACATGCTGTTATGTTTCTATTAATTGTGCTTTAGTGCTCATGATGTCTATAAAATGAACTTGGCGGTTAAATTGTGGAAAATCTAGGTTTTCTTAAGATGTATAACATGTCTATGTTGATATGGGTTTATCAGGTGTAATTTTCAAGCGTACTGCTGTAAATACACAAAATGGAGCGCTGGTGTTATGCCAGGCAGGTATTTCTCGAGCATTTATCTGTCCACCAAAACTCTCAATTTTAGGGCATCCATGTATATGCAAAATGAAAACTTTAACAATATATTTAAAAGTTCCCTTTTTGTTCAAATTTTAATCTGTTTTCTCATCGGTGTGCGAGAGGGGAGGTAATTCTCAGCAGGTAGGTACCGTAAATCCTCTAATATTGGCGTGTATTCTATTAGCGGCCGGGTCTCTAACAATGGCCGGTCTTGCTGTCTGCGGAGGTAAATAATAGCTGGACTCTTATACAGGCCGGGGGTATAATAAGAACCAACGATGTTCCCGGGCAGTCCTCAAAAACTTGTGATAGTAACATACAAGTACCACAGGGGGGGCAATGCTTGCTAACGAATCCAAGCTATTAGCATGGGAAGTCCCATCCTTACACAGAGATCGTAGTGGCCTTACACTATCGTTCTGATCTGAAAGACAAAACAGCCATCGGATATATCCTTCGATATATCCTCTTTCATGGCTTTAATTGTTTAAAACTTTAAAACTCAGAGTGGTTATTTTAACATCATCTAGAGTCGATTAATATTGACATTTTAAAACTGTTGAGTTTATTTACTTAGTAATTCAATTAGTACCCTAAAATTTTTTTGCACTCTTTGAACAATGGTTAGAGTGGTTTTAAATTCTTGCAGGTTCTATATAAAAAAGATGATTTGCTAATATTGTCTTCTTCATCCTGGATTCATTTTTAAAGATTTGATTTTTCCAGACATAGACTGATATAACCTACTATATATATATATATATATATATATATATATATATATATATATATATATACAAAAATTATATACAAAAATTATATATTCAAAACTTTACCATTCAATTGCATATGACACAATCACCATTTGATTACAGGTAAGACTTGTTCACCATCAGCAAACAAGTCAGACAGGTTAGATAAGAACAACGCAGCCAAGGCACGGCAGGTTAGAGCAAGAGACTGAGAGAAAATACGACCGAAGGAGACATTTGTTGTTTCTGGACTTCTATATTTGAGGAAAAATGGAAGGTAAATAATTTTTTTTATATATCTTGAATGCTAAAGATTAACCTTCAGTCATACCCTTCAAAGAAATATAAATAACTGCATAAACACACTGTTTCTGTAATCTGATTCTTTTTGAGTATGATTAAACAACATGTCATGCAAGGCATTTATACATATAATACTCTGTTGTTTTTTTAGTTTTAAGTAATTATTTTTCACAAGATCACTGGCCTAGGCATCATGTTTGACCCTCTGACACCTTAATGTTTAAGGAAAAAAAATTTTGATTGTAATTATAATATCAATGTAAGCTTTTTGAATATTAAATAACTCTTCAGCATTGCAAAAGGTTAAAATCTATCCAGATTTAAACTTTGGGTTTTCGCTTTGCTCACCAATTTAACTGAAATATAAGTCAAAGGGGAAAGTTACCAGATGTTAACCGTCTACAATTTCACAAGACATTATTTTGGTGGGTTTGGTTTTGACTAACCCGACAATGTCTGTGTGTCTGGAATTAAGAGATAATTCAGACCCTAAAAAATAGTCAGCTGACTCTAGACAGGAATAAAATAAAGTTTCAGGTTTTGTACCCAAATAATGGCAAATGTCTGACAAGTGTAGTGGCCGAGGGATGAAACTGCAAATAGATGAATTCATAGTATACTCAAACAAAAAATCAGAGAAGCAATCTTAAAAATAAGAGTAGCCGACAAAGAAATTAAACTCAAACCCACATGTAAGAGAGAAATCCTACGAGTAAAGAAAGTAGAGAGCAGAAAAGTAGAACAAGTAGCAAGTTGCAAAAATAACTGCAAGGTAGTAAAATCTGAAAGCTAACACCAGAAAATAGAAGCACTGCAGATGATTACAGGAAGACAACCTTCAACACATATGATTCCAGACCATAGATTATAAATTTCAATAGATGAGATTCATTGTAAAATCAACAACAGGATACTTTCAGGTGGACATTTTGAAGGAAAGACAAAAATGTAAATTTCCTTTTGAATTTTTTATTTTTTGAAAACTTCTCTGTGTCTCTGTGAATATCCAGTTCATGCCTTTCTAGGGGTCAGGCCTTATGTGAGTTGATGATCAGTCCCCTCTACTGTATTTATCTGGAGTACTTCTGTTCTGGCACTAGTTTGCACAATTTCTTTACTTTAATTAGTTTTTACTACTTGCAGCATTTTTTTCTTTGCATCTGTTTTGTAGAAGATTTACTCTAGTCATATTTAGCTCCAGATCGGACTCTAATTTGGCCCTTTTCCTCACACTAGTAAAAAGTTATTTTCCTACCCCTGTGTAGAGTAAAGGATGGGGTTTCAAGATGGACTTTTAGCTGTCCTTTTGCAATCCATCTTCTGATATAGTAGTGATGTTTTCTTGCTAATGTGCAGCCAGGTCTAAACAAAGTAGCCAGGTGAATGGGAGCACACGGGATGTCACATTGACACACATGCCCAGAGAGTAGTACCTGGTTCGCTTTTTTGTAAATTAAATAATAAGGCCTATAAAGGAGACTGCAGAAGATATAGAAAAACAAATTTTACATGCTGGGCAATTCTAAGAGTATGCATAGAAATTGTAAAAGTGTAAAATAATATTTAATCCTTTTAACACAAGAAAACTGTTTTGAAATAGAAGGGTTGGATAAGGCTCTGATTCAGCCATAGTTGCTCCTAATTAACAGTGTTTTTGTCTTCCAGTTCATAGGCTGAATTATTGTAATGATTTACTGTTGTTATTTCCATTTAGGTCCAGCCACATTAAGAATTGTCCTGCTGGGGGAAAGTCAAAATGGGAAGAGCAGCCTGGCCAACACCATTTTCGGAGAAGCCATATTTAAAGTAAAAGAGTTTAATGATGCAAAATCCTTTACCACTGAAGCAAAAACCAAATTTGTCAATGGAAGAAACTTTACTTTGATTGATACTCCTGGTTTGTTTGACTCAGGCAGGCCTCAGAAGACCGTGAAGTCTGAGTTAATGAGATGTATGATAGAGAGCGCCCCTGGGCCTCATATTTTTATGATCATTCTAAAAGTGGAAAAATACACAGAGCAAGAGAAGGATGCCATCGCTAAAATACGTCGGCATTTCTCTGATGATGCTCTGAAATACGCTGCTGTGATCTTCACTCATGGTGACCAGCTCCCTGAAGGGATGAACATACAGCAGTTTGCTGCTCAAAGCGATGGCTTGTGGGAACTGGTGCAGAAGTGTGGAGGTCGCTGCCATGTTTTTGATAACAAATACTGGAGGAACACCGAGGAGGAAGAATATAGAAGCAACAAGTTCCAGCTGGCAGAGCTGTTCAAAACTATTGACAAGATATTAATCAAAAACAAAGGAGGGCACTTCAGTAATACAATACTGAATGAGATAGAGACAGAAATACAAAAGGAGATTGAACTTTTAAAGCTCTCATCAGAAAACATGAGGATGAAATCAAACAGCAGGTAAAAAGTATTGTTCTAAAAAAACAATCTTCCAAAAAAGAAGAGCTTCTTTGGAAAATGGTTTCATTCGGTGTTGGAGTATTCTCTATGTTTATCACCTTCCGAAGGGCAATAAACACAGCAGAGGCACCCCCTCTTACCATCGAGTTATTAAAGGACACTGTACAGCAAACAACTGAGGATGCAATACCAAACACATTTGAGGTCATTTCCAACTATTTTGCATTGTATGAAAAAACATACAGTCCTTTCTGTCCGTTTGAATGAAGAGTGAAGAGTGAAGTCTTCAAGAACCTTTCTAACATTCTTACTGATTCTACAAACAAGAAAGGGTAAATTCATTTGCCACCTGTTTAAAATCTGTTTAAATTCATCCACTGATCTGTTTTGGAGTTAAGGAGGAAAAATAGGAGAACATAAAACTCCATGCAGAAAGAATCCAAGCTGGGATTTGATCAACATATCACACTTCAGCTATTTTACAATAGGATGAAAAAACTATGAAAATATCTTAAACAATAATAAATCTTACAAACAGTCTCAGTTTATCACTTAGTTTAACACTATATCTACAAAAATACACAATGAAAATCATTCCCTTCTTTCCCCTTTCAGTTTAGGATGCAAATTTATTCAATTAATACAGTGTTGCTACACAGCAGCAGACATGTCAGCAGAATATCCTCGAGGTGAAGAAATATAGAGCTAAAATTTTAAGTTTTTTAAGCTTATACAATATACAATACAATATACTGACAATATAATAAAATAAAAACTACAAAGCAATGTAAAAACGAAAACAAATTCACAAATATTCTTGCATTCTTATTCAGCCGTTTCTAAATGAGAATCTTAACCATATTTAGGGGTTTTATTGTTCATAATCTTTCCGGACATTGACTTTACCTAACTTTTTATTATTATTTGAAAAATATTCAGAGTAAATCTTCTGTAAGGTTGATCTATTGTTCAAACATTTTATATACTGTTTTGTTCTGTGCTGAAGAATTTGATTCTTTTTATCCAAATGCACCAAATGTGACTAACGTTCACAATAAAGAAAAGCTACATACTTCCCTAGGATTTTAATGTGCTGTCACACACTTGCTATTAAAACATTTAAAATTCAAGACATTTTTTTTTCTTTTGCATGAATGTAATTATTTGTTGTTTTTACATACATTTAATTATTATAACCATTTGTAAGTAATTAATAAACTATTAAAAATGTGTGTCATTATTCTTGTATATATGTTTGAATGTTTCTATCACAGTATAAAAATAAACTAATTATACTATTTGTTTTTTATGCTTCTAAATCAGTTTAATTAAAGTCAGAAACAGACATCATGTCAAAAGTACCAAAAATGTTTGATTATAATCTGCTGTTCTCTGTTAACAAGACACGCTGCTCGATGAGCAAATAGCCTACAAATGCACAGTTTAATTACAGTGAAAACTAAAGTTAGAAGTTGCCTGTTCTTAACTGTCGTGGTTGCTAGGTACTTAAATTGCAATACAGTTAAGAGGGACTGATGACAAAGGTAAATTCAGTGGTGAGGAGCTAAAAACAGAAAACAATGAGACCCAATGGAGAAAAAGAACAGATAATCCAACAATGAGAAAACAGAAACCAGAAGCTTAAATGCTGTGAGAAACAAAGATCTGTACCAGGTGAGAACAATCAACAGGATGAAGGGCAGCTGGGAGGGAAAAACATTCAGAATGAACATAACAGAATGATACATAATCAAAGATCCCTAAAACATCTGAAATCCCAATAGTGTCATAAGATAGATAGATAGATAGATAGATACTTGTACTCTAACAGCAGCATATTGTAAGTATCTTGTATTTTGGGGTTGTTGTTGTGTTTAAATGTATTTGCTGACTCATAAGCTTACACCCTTAGGGACTTAAAATAAGTAGAAATAAATAAACACTGCTTTAACAAACCTGTTAAACTGGTGAAACTGGGTTCTGACCTTTTCAGCATAAGTGATGAATAAACAATAGGGATCAGAGTTGTATTATGCATGTGACAGAGTTTTAAATTTGTTCCTGGTTAAACCAAGCCTCCAGTAACTTTCCTTTAATCACCATTTCACATGTCAAAGACAAAGACTACAATGTCACAAACTCAATTCCTTTAATTTATTTTCATAAATAGCTTAAGAATGAATGAAAAAGACAAAAATCAATAAATGCAGCCATAAATAATTCCCTATATGATCCAGGGAAACATAAGCAAACAGTCTCTGCAAGTCATTATAAAGCACCACCCAGGTCATGTTAAAACTTGCTGGAGAGGCTCCATTTTCTGGAAAATTTTTGCAGTAGAGATAAACGATGTGCTTACATTGCAGGTCTGGAAAATAAACTTATACACAAGGTACTTTTAAAAATGTAGAACTCACAGAACCTCTTTTACAGGTCATCTTAAGGCAGGCATACACTGAACGAGTTTTTGCCGTTGGGCTACATATTATGAGTTTTATATTTACAAAGAAGAAAATTTGTAAAATAGGTATAAAAATTAAATTTTTTATACGTATTTTACCAGCTTGGTTATTGGTCACGCCACAAAACATGTATTTTTTATGTGACTGTTTCAGACTGCTCATGAGAATGATCCAGATTTACAGATGTCTTTTAATTGTTGTAATTCATTCTGAATATAAAAAAATACCGAAACTTTGTTAATATTGACACAGATCTTAATACCAGCTGCTGGAGGCTACCCAATGCACCTCATCTGTCCAGAATATGGTATAAACAACGGGAGCCCATTTAATTTTATTGTTATCACTATTTAAAAAAATAGGATTTTATATATATATATATATATATATATATATATATATATATATATATATATATATATATATATATATATATATATTTTAGACTTAGACTTGGAGACTTAGAGAGATTGTATTTAGTCATTTTGTATGCACAAGTGTAAACATAAAGAAATTTAAGTGCAGCCTTGGTAAGGTAAGCAGCAGTGTTAAAAAACATTGTGATAAAAAAACAGTAATCTCTCAAACATCTAATCATATGACTGTATAGTTACAGTTCTAACATTCAGTTGTTTTATAAACCATTTTACATAACATTCAGCAGTCTAATGGCAGTGGGGAAGAAACTGTTGTGGAATCTGCTGGACCTGCATCCAATGCTTTGAAGTCTCTTCCCAGAGTTCAGCAGGGAGAACAGTCCATGTTGGGGGTGTAAGGGGTCATTTATAATGTTACAGGCTCGGGGAAATGCAGTGCTGGGATGAAATGTTTTTTATGGAGGGAAGAGGAGCCCCAATGATCTTCTCTCCTATTCTCACCACTCTTCTCACCTCCTTCCATTCTGAGGCGCTGCAGCCTTCACACCACACAGTGAGACAGCTGGTCAGAACGCTCTCTATAGTGCTTCTGTAGAAGGTGGTGAGGATGGGTGTGGGCAGGTGGGCTCTCTTCATCCTCCACAAGAAGTACATGCGCTTCTGTGTCCTTTTGACCAGTAAGGTGGTCTTTGCATTTGGTTGAAGGTGTCTGTGATGTGCAGCCCCAGGAATTGGGTGCTTTTGACCACCTCTACAGCTGAGCTGTTGATGACCAGTGGAGCGTGTTTAGGCCGGTTCTTCCTGAAGTCCAAGATGTTCTCCTTCGTCGTCTCCACGTTCAGGATCAGGCTGTTGTCTTTGCACGAGCCCACCTGCTGCTTGACCTCCTCTCTGTAGTCCAGGTCGTTGTCGTCTCTGATGAGGACCACCACCGTAGTGTCGTCTGCAAACTTCACAATGTGATTGGTGTTAAACCTGGGGACTCAGTCAAGTGTCCTCAGGGGTAACAGCAGGGGACTCAGGACGCAGCCCTCAGGGGAGCCTGTGCTTAAGATTGTGACGTCAGAGGTGTTCTGTCTGACCCGGACTAACTGAGGTCTGTTGGTGAGGAAGTCTAGCAGCCAGTTGCAGAGGGGTGTATTGAATCCCAGCTGTTCCAGTTTGCCCATCAGATGCTGTGGGATGATGGTGTTGAAAGCTGAACTGAAGTCCAGGAACCATATCCACACGTCGGTGTTCTTTTCCTCCAGGTGTGCCATGCTCAGGTGGAGAGCAGCAGACGTCCTCAGTGGTGCGCTTTCATCAGTAGGCAAACTGGAACGGGTCGAATGTTGGCGGCAGACTGGAGATGAAGTGGTCTTTAACCAGCTTTTCGAAGCTCTTCATCATGATTGTAGTCAGTGCGACAGGCCGGTAATCATTTAGTGAGGTGAACCGAGGCTTCTTTGGGACCGGAATAATGATGGCAGACTTCAAGCATGCTGGCACTATGAAAATGTTCCAGTCAGAGCATTCAAAACAGATACCTTAGACGACATTCTGACCTCTTTAACTGTCTTGTTTAGCCCTGATCGACTGGGGCTTATATGCAAGGATAAGCATGACTTTGCCAGGAATCCAGTTTGTGTGGTATGTTTTTGTGTTTCCTTTCCTCCTCCACCAGGCGGTGCCCCGTCCTCATTGGGTCTCCCTGCACACCTGCAGCTCATTGCCTCATTACCTGTGGAGTGTTCTTAAGCTGCTGACTGCCACTACCTCGACGCCAGAGTGTTTGCCAATACAGGGTACTCTAGCCATGCTTAGTTTTGCAGAGTCTAACCTGAGTTTTGGTTTGCCAGTTTGGGATTCTCTAGTCAAGCTGAATTTTTTCTGAGTCAAACTGAGTCTTAACTTTGTTTTTGTCTTTGCCTCTCAGCAGGAAGTCATCTTGGAAACTGGATTTGTTTGGTCCTTTTCTCTCAGGAAGGTTCAACTGAGCTTCTAACTGAGCTGGGGTTCCAAACAGGAAGTTTGAACCCATTTTCCCCAAGAGGTCATGAGCTTCTAACTGAACAGGAAGTTTGGATCCACTTTCCCCTAGAGGTTGTTTGAGCTTCACACCAAGCAAAGGTTTCTGCAGCACTACAGCCCGTTCAAGTACTGCAGGAAATCTGAGTGGCAGTAAGTTTCTCCATTCACCAAGGAACAACCTGAGTCTGAGTAACCCAGTCCACCTATCTCCAAGCAAGACACTCACTGGTACAATCCTCTCAGTCTGGATTCCATAAAGGACACCTTTCCCTGGAGAATCCCTGTTGAGCAGTGTTCAGAGCAACACTGGACTCACTCCCTAGTGCTCAGAGCAGCACTGGATTCATCACCTTTACTCTTAATAAACCTGTTAAAGTTTTACTCTGTGTCTCTCTGTTTGGCTTTCTGCATCTTGGCATCAGAACTTAGATAACAATCATGACAGACTTCAAGTTAGCCTGGTTAAAATCCCCAGCAATGATGAAAACACCCTCTGCATATGCAAACTGGAGCACAAAGATAACTTGGTATAGAGTCTTCATGGTCTCTGCTGCATTAGCGCTGGGATACACATAAACAGCAGTAATGCTAACCCCACTGAACTGTCTGGGTAGATGGAGCAGTCGGCATTTTTAGGCCATCTCTCTGTGGGAGTGGGGAGTACCAATATGGCGGTCGGCATCTTCAATAGTTTCGGGCTATCAGCAATGAAGCGAATAAATAGAAATCATTGCCTTCATCATTTCGAAAGCTACTGGCACATTGTTTGATGCATGACAGTCCTAGGCCACATGATGCTTAGCTTTTTCATGTACTACTACCCACGATGCTTACATTCTCCAGATGCATGTTTTCCAAATAATTGTTATGAGCTCTTAAGTTTTCTGTGCAACAACATTAAATGTGAGAGAATTCTTGTTTATTTTACTTGCACCCTGCTCTGCATACTTATCAGCCAAATTGTTACGCTCTATTCCAATATGGGCAGAAAACCCACATATTTCAATATTTTTGATCTCTTTATTATTTGAGACAGTTTGAAAATCACCTCTAGTCTACAATTAGAAACTTATTTTTTTTAACTTTTACATCCCTACTTCAATCTGAAGCAACTATGCTGCTCAAACAAATAAAGGAACACTCAAATAACAGATCCTAGATCTAAATGAATAAAATTTCCTCATTTAATAGTTTGTTCTGTACAAAATTGAATGTGCTGACAACAAAATTACATAAGAATCATCAATTAAATCAAATTTAATAACCAAGGGTCCCTGGATTTGGAGTCACACATAAAATTAAAGTAGAAAAACACACTACAGGCTGATCCAGCTTTGATTTAATGTCCTTAAAATGGGTCAAAATGAGCATCAGTATTATTTGTGGCCTCCAAGTGCCTGTATTGCGTACCTACAATGTCTAGGCATGCTCCTGATGAGGTGGCGCATGGTCTCCTGACGGGTCTCCTCCTAGACCTGGACTAAAGCATCAGCCAACTCCTGGACAGTCTGGGGTGTGTCGTGACATTGGTGGATGGATCGAGACATGATTTCCGAGATGTGCTAATTCAGATTGAGGTCTGGGGAATGGGTGTTCCAGTTGATAACTTCAATGCCTTCCTCTTGCAGGAACTGTTGACACACTCAAGCCACATAAGATCTAGCATTGTCCTGTATTATGGGGAAAACCAGGGTTAACCGAACCAGCATATGGTCACACAAGGGTTTAAGGATCACATCTATCTAATTGCAGTCATGCTACCTCTGGCGAGCACATGAAGGGCTGTGCTGCCCTCCAAAGAAATGCCACCCTACACCATTAATGACCCACTGAGCCAATGAGAGGTCCCAATGAGACTCTGCGTACACTGTCACATGCAGACTTGTGGCCTTCTAGGGGTTATTTTTCTGGGACTCTGGCAGTGCTCCTCCTGTTCCTCCTTCCACAAAGGCAGAGGTACCAGTCCTGCTGCTGAGTTGTTGCCCTCCTATATAATCTGGTTGAACTGTCTCTGTAAAGTGCCTTGAGATGATATGTGTTGAATGAATTGAATTGAAATGGCAATGTGTTGGCATTGTGTTGCTTAGGCATGTCATTTTTTTATTATAAATTGATCATTTCATCAAGAAAATACACAATGTAAAACATCAGTTCTTATGCCTAAACCTTTGCGCATTACTTTCACATTACCTGCTCCTTATCATATTGGAATTAAATGGTTAACTGTCCCATCCCTTCCGTGGGATGTTTATGGTGCCTCCAAAGTTGCAGGCCCATACTGCCACAATAAGGCTACTGTCCACTATTACGATGATATAATATTGCAGCTTATAACCTGTCAAGGTTGAAGAACAGCAGCTGATTTAAGTTATGCTTTTCAGGCTTTTAAAAATTATTTTCGGTTTTTCAGCTGTGTCCAGTTAACAGATTAAATCTTCACCTATTTTATCAAAGGGACTACATTTCACTTGCAAAGTCACAAAGCATTGGAAAACATCTTGCAGTTTTGTATTTGGGCACACCTGAAATCCATTCAGGTTGCTGTTCATTGTTTAAATAATTTCTTCCCATAAAGTAAAGTAACCATGATGCTATAAATAAATACATTTTAAATGTTGAACAAGGTGTTCTACTTCACACAAAGAAATACATACCACTCATAAAGTACATGATTGGGTGGAGTCCTTTCCACAGTCTATTGTTAATGTTCCTTTATTTGTTTTGATTAAAACAACCACAAACTTCATTACTTTTCATTAGGACTCTGTTTTTATTAGAAAAAATAACAGTTCCTTTTAAAGAGAAGAAAAAAATATATAATTTTGAGCTTTTACTCTAAAAGCAGGAATAAACCAGGAGCAACCTAATGCTATTAGAGGTCACCTAAACAGTAGAGTCCACATTTGCAAAGGGCAGCTATGATAAACCGGCTGGACAAGGAGAAGACTATTTAGAAAACCAGTCCGTACAGTTCCTTGGTAACTCTGAAGGAGCTGCAGAGATTGACTGTGGTGTTTGGGAAATATGTAACCTGGACTGCTATTTCCCATGCAAACCCCCTCAAAATTCCTAAAACCATGGGAAAAATGTCATGCTGGGTATGAAACGCATGCAAGATATTTCTAGGTTACATGATATCAAAGGTGTATTTGAACTACATGCAAACTGCATTTGGGACAGGAACTTTACAATTACCTTAGTAAAACATGGTTGTAGTAGTGGAAGCATTTGGTGGGCATGCTCTCTTTAGCAAGCACATGGAAGGTGGTAATAGTCGATGGAAAGATGGCGTAACACAGGATGAAGAATTATTCTGGTAGAAAACACCTGCATCTAGAGCATAAGTTTAATTAACAGCATTAGAACGACACTACATAGCAATCAAGTTTGGTTGTTTGGATCAATAGTCCTGTCCATAGAGAATGAAATAGAGCTAGAGACTGGATTGAATCAAAGTGTACACCTGTTTAAGGCAGAGGCAGATATGGGCCAGGCATTAATACCTAGCAGAGACTGTGGCCATCTCTATAAGTAAGAGGGTCTTTGCCAGATATAAATGGTCAAAATACCAGTGGAAACATGACCTAATGTCTACAAAGAACAATTTTTGTCATACTATTTTTAATTAAACAAATTCAAGAAAAGTATTAAGCAATCAGTTTTTCCTTGAAAGCTGTTTGGTTAAATAAATCTACAATAACTAGCTTTGTGAATATTTCTATGTATTTTATACTTTAATAGATAAAGAATTAAATACAGTGACACATAATTATGTAAAATATGCTTATACAAAATAAAAAAGATAAAGATTCACAGACTAAAAATAAATAAATTAAGTTAGCCGAATAATTAAGCGATAAAAATGTAACATTACAAAAAAAAACTTATCAGATTAAATGCATCATTGGAAGTTAATGATAAAGGGATTTAAAAAAAAACAGCATCTTATACTGTCAATGCAAGTATGACATCAATGATAAAGGAGGGAAGAGTGAAACAAACACAAAACCGCACTGCTGCTTATTTGCAAAACAAAGAGGTGGAGAAAAGGTGGAACGAACTTTGATTGCAGACTCTGGTGAATTGATTGTTCAAGTAGCCCTGAGCGCTACACCACTCTGCTGATCCCCTTCACCTTAAAAATTTGGATCCATCTGGCTCTTCAATTATCTTATTGTGACATCTAGCAACTGTAAGTTAAAGAAAGATCTTAATACTGAAAACAGTTTCAAGGCATTGCATTTTTATACTGTAGATGTAACCTATGGTTTATTTTTCTCTTCATGAGTTGGGTAAATGTATGTTTGAGTCTATATAGTTCAGTCAAAACAAATAACAGATGTGTTTTTTGCGGTAGCGACAGTGACACAAGAACATCAAGTTAAACCAGCCTCAGCTGTTTACTTCTCTAACAGGACTTTTATTTATAATTTCAGGATTTATGTGAAGTAATGGTGATGCAAAACAGCTGTCGGCAATAGCATAACATTTTTATTAAAATATGCAGCAAAAAGCTGACAAAATAATGTTCTATCTTCCCTCTCAGCAACCCTAGTTCTACTGCGCTGTCCAACATACATCAAAACACTTCATATAAAGAACACATTTCCAGGACAAAATGGGATCAGCCCAGTCAAAAAGGAGATCTTCTTCTAAATTCATTTCAAACGGTAAGTTGATTTCAGTCCTTTGCATGATTTTTTTGTGTAATTAGACCTAATGAAATTGTTGCTTTTGTCAATGGATTGTTATTATTTTTAATTTGTTAAAAAAAATAATTATTTCTTATAAAGAACTGTACAAACAAGTAATATTTATTTTATCTAGTTGTACAGTTGCAACCTTTTGCTGAAGCCAGTACATTAGTTTTCCTAGTGTTCTTATTCTTAATTAAGTTTGATTTTCTATTTGTACATACAAGTTGCTGACAGGAGACAAAAAAAGGTCTTCTGGTGAATGTCTGGTAACTACAAACCAAGGATAAATCAGAAAAAAATAGCTGCAGAGAATGAGAAAAGGAAACCAGTAAACATCTAGCTGGATGCAACAAATCGGAGCAAACAGCAATAACATTAACTTGTGATAAAAAACTTGATTACAAATGGTTAAATTGTACTATTCTGATAAACAGGTAGCAAAAACCTGTTAAGTAACTAGTAAAACTTTGAGCATACTCTTCCTTTTATTTGTTAAACTGTATCTCAGTGAAGATGGGGCGGGTAAATGATCAACTGAATTTGATAAGTCACAGAACAACCAAAGAAGATGGATAAAGTAGTATGTTTGCATGAGCATCTTTGGAGTCAAATACTACTTAGACTAGATTTTATGTCACCATTAATGTATATAACAGATTTGATTTCTAAATGAAACTCTTGGTCTAGAGAGTTTCACTATATAAATAAAGGATTAACCTCTTAACATCTATCTCATTTTGGGTACTCCTCACCTATTTTGTATACCCAAATGGAAAAGCAAATAACTTAGGAACTGTAAGCCCATTATTTGAAAGCTAACATCCTCTAGTTTCCTAATATATAAATTCAAATTTGGTGACGAGAACACAGACCAACCTGTATCAGTTCAGACATGACTCAAAGTTGTTGTTTTTTTATTCTAGGAAATTATAGGTCTTTTTTGAACAGCAGTAATGAAGATATTTTTGAAAAGGGCAGGTTTTATTGTATTATATTTGTTCTGCATCATGTCAACCACAAATGCAGAAAATTTCTGACCTCTAGCTATAACAGTTCCAGAGCTGTGGGGTTTGGAACTTTTGGTGTCATCTTGGAGCTGCACACAATGGTTCCATCTAGTGGTAAAAATTTTACCGGTGGAATTTTATGCATTCTGAATTATTACCCCCACTAAAGGTTTTAAGAGGCTAATGATAAATAATCAACATAATGAAATGGTTTCATTGGTTTTCATCTACTTTCCATTTGTGACTCCTGCTTGCATAGACTCCTCTGTAAGTAGCTCACCAGCTGTCCATGATATAAACTTTGCTATTTTTCTTTCTGATCAGTTTAGACATAGATGAGCTTGTCATTACTTTTTATATTATAAACAAAGGTAAAATAACAGATGCACCGCCATTGTAGTGTGAAATGTGCCATTGGTATGAAGAAAATAAAAACAAAATTCCATAAATATTTTTATCATATACTCAACCAATTGTTTTCGATAACAACTTACAAAATTGTTAATTTCTCTCATGCAGAGTTCATCAGAAGAATTGTGGTGTTGGGAAAAACTGGAGCTGGGAAGAGCAGCCTCGCCAACACTATATTTGGAGAGAAATTATATGAAACTGATTCTTCAGCTAACTCTGGAACAAAGCAGTGTCAAGCAGAGTTGAGAGAAGTCAATGGAAAGAGCATAAAACTCATCGACACCCCTGGATTTTTTGACACAGGCAGGGATGAGAAAGAGATAAAAGATGAAATCTTGAAGTGTCTGATTGAGAGTGCTCCTGGGCCTCATGTTTTTGTGATTGTGCTTACATTGGATACACACACACAGCAGGAGGAAGAGATCATAGAAAAGATGACTGAATATTTCTCAGATGAAGCTTTTAAGTTCACCACAGTGCTTTTTACACATGGGGACCAGCTACCTGACGGCAGAAAGATTGAGGAGTTTGTATGTGAAAGTAAATATTTAGATAATTTTATCAAAAAGTGTGGCAACCGCTGCAACGTCATTGATAATAAATACTGGAAGAACTCTAAAGATGATTACAGGAGCAACAAGTTCCATGTAACAGAACTTTTAAAGACAATAGACAACATTATTTTGGAAAATGCTTATGGGTACTATATCCATGAGAACATGAAGAAACTAGACACAGATTTAAAGCAAGAGCAGGAGCACTTAAAGGAAGAATCTCCAGATCTTTTACCAGATAAGATCCAAGAAAAGGCCAAAGTTGTGGTCCAGGAAAAGTGGTCACGTTATCTCTTGAGAGTCAGCATAGGGTTCCTGTTAAAAACCTTCCTAAGCAACGACAGTCATTTGATTAGAGAAGAACTGTTACATGCTCTTGGAGTTGTGTTGACAAATTTATTTATAACTGCAGCACAAAGAGCAACTTTAGCAAAGTTCCTCTGCTGGACAACAGCTGCAGTAGAAGAAGCAACTGCAGCTTCAGAAGTTGCAGCAGGAAAAGCAGCACTAAAATAAAGAAAGTAAAAACAGCATCCAATGCTATAATTGTCTCTGGGGGGTAAATATCTGTATATACACACATGATCTCATAATTTGTTAGCAAACTGTGTGTTGCCAAAAGGCACTTGGTTCCAGCTAAAATCTTTGTTGCCTGATTTCTATTAACAAGATTTGTTGTGGTATAGAGGCGAGCAGGACATTGCATACCTAAAACATCTTATGATAACACATTTTTTAGTATTTAAGTGTAACAGTTTGAACTGACCCTGGTGTCTGTTAAATACATTGTTTAATAAATGGAAGGCCCTGCCACATAGTACTATGACAAATTCAGTAGAAATTAATGGAAGAATGGATAGCAACAAGTTAAAGACACTCAGAACACATTAACAAGATATCAAATATATTAATGGGGTTTTATAGAGTTTATACTTGGGGTGCTGACCCCTTTTTATTGAACAAATCTTCTTTAACAAAATTAGATTTTCTCCTCTGTTCTCCAAGTAGAACATGTTTTTTCTTCTTATGGCGGAAAGAGCTTACAAGTTCATACCACCATCTAGTATAAATTGGTGTTTAACATTTATAGATTCCACCTACTAAGATGTGTTTATTTTAGTTTGCCATTATGACGATTGATAAATAATGTTTTCCTAATTATACAGATTTACTTGCTCCAGTTTTCAGTATTCCCTCCACACTCCATTCTTATCCTGTCTTTAAATAGATGCACACAGTCTTTTTATTCTGTACATCCCACACCAATCGTTTGCCCTCCTGATGATGTACAATATGTTTACATGGAAGTGACCTACCCTTGATCTCACCATTATTAGTTATTCTCTTCTATTTGTCTCAATAAAACTCTTTGTTATTACTGATCTCTGTCAGAAGGTGTTGCACATATTTTTGATTTAGAAATAGCTTAATACAAACTAGTGTCATGACAGGGAAATTACCCCCATTTTACATTTGTAATGATGCCATGTTGAAGAAGTAAACTGTTGTTATGTAGATATGCTTACTCTCTCTTATATATATA
>NW_015151624.1:196148-213963 GCF_000732505.1 Cyprinodon variegatus
TTTTTTTCTTATGTTTCCTCAGAAGGAAACATCCTTCTGAGGAAATAAAGGCTTTGTAGGCCCCTCTTGCAAACCCCAGCAGAGTGTTGGAAGTCAGAGAACTGTCCACTATTGTTCTAAGGTACTAACAGCGGCCCACAGCTTCCACTCAAGATCCGTTAAATATTGGTCATATTGGTTTATATTGGTTGGAGCATGATGTTTTTTTTAGGCCTATCACCACGACTTTTGTTTTACAGATGTAAAGTTTTAGGTAGCCTACATTTAAAGCAATTATCTCAGTCATATGTTTAGAAAACGTACAAAAAGGGGAGAGGACACACCCATAGAGTGATACTGTGGATGACAGTTTTTTTTTTCCAGAAAGAGAACCATCTACTCTTACTGCCTGCAGCCTACACTTTAAGTAGTCTAACACCAAGATAAAAACTTGTACAGGAGGTTGTTCATCAAGATATGGATACAGCTGTATTGAAAGCTTAATTGGATTCCAAAATATAAAGGATGGGTTGTTGTACCCTCAATAGCTAAAAAGAGTAACAGTCGCATTTGTCATTCTGTATGCCTGCTATCAAAACTGAACTACTCATTCGTAAAAACTTTACCTGATGCTAAGAGCATTTCTTTTGGAGATTTATTTTTTGTTCAAGGTTCTCAATTATACGTTCCTTCCAAAGCTTGGGAACATTTGGCTAAAAAGGAAAACATTCATGGCATTGCATATGAGAAAAATAGATCAATGTTGAATTTTTTCTTTTAACTATGTATCAATCCCCTCCACATGCATGAAGCCATAACCCCCCACTGCTCCTTTAGAAGCCATTGGGGTTATATTTATCAGCAGATTTCATTTAAAGTTGCTGTAGGACTTTTAAAGTAGAATTTTTTTCTTAAGTTCTGCATCAATCCCTTCATTTGATACCAAGATCACAGTGCAGAATGGTACTGCTGTTTAGTTTTAGGCATTAAACCATGGTATTGATTTATTTAATTTTTATTTGAGGACCAATGTCCATGACGATATTTAACATCGCCATTGGGTTTGGAAGATGCAGTTGGCTCAAACAGACCTAAATTCTGCAGAGCCCCCTCCCCCAAGGCAGTGTCACAAGACAACCCTGAAGGCATGTAGCCACGGTATTGGAGGACAGAAAACACCAAACTGTATTTCTCTTTCCGTGAAGCTGTCCTGCGGTTCATAATGGAGAGGAAACTTTCATGAAAGCCACCATCATGGCTCATGCCCAGCAGGCAGATACTGCAAATTGACATGATGCTAAGTCAGGATGGCTGCAAAACAGACTCACTGCAAGACTTCTCTTTGAATTTAAGGGACTTTCAGATTATTAAAAAGGCTTAAAAAGCCAGGTGGAGGGGAACTTCCTTTGATGGATACTTTACTGAAACACAAGAATGCCTGATGTGTGTGACCTGCCATGCTATGCTGCTAAATGCTGGAGAAATCTCCAGTTTCCATGCAGAGATCATCAGAAGTTTGCAGGTCTAGAACATATAGAGACTGATTTTCCGGATAAACAATATTTCTTTTGACGATTTTCGATAATTTCATGTGTTTGCTGTTGAGTAAAGACATAGGAAACAAGATGGACTGCATGGTAAACTATGCTAACATGTCTGAGTATTTGTTTATAAAGCTAGAAAAAGTTGTATTTCACTAAGGGTTTAAACACTGATATAACATTCATATGTTCTCATATGCTCATTACACTTTGATTACCAAATTATGACCAAAAGTCATTTAATGGGAATCCTCATATCTGCTAACTCTTACCTCACTCCAAGAAGGCTAGGAATCAATTAAATAAATTTGATTGATTTCTGTTTAAGCAAATCATTTCATAAAACCATATTTGCCAAGCAATGTATCATTGTCCTCTTTGAGTTCCATTGTGAAATGGTTTGAAGGCATAAAAATGTTTCAAAATAATTTATAACAGACCAAATAATATCTGATTTGATAACATATTAACCACCCTTACTGGAGTGGGTACACAATATAATATAATATAAACACTAAGTAAAACTACAAATTAGAATCATACTAATGGCAGATTTTAATATAAAGTAATGCTTAAATTTAACCAGCATTCTTTTTTATCCTAGTTTTTTTTTTTTTTTTTTTTTTGCCTGGTGATAATGTTTACCATATGCAGCCAAACCCAATCATAGCTTGAATCTAAAAGGTAATGTAAAATAAGCTTAAAATCAAAAGTGATGATGAGGAGACCTTCAAGATTAAAAACTTTGAGGTCATCTCCTGAAATAGAACTTCAAAACAAAAAAAATATATGCAAAATAGGTTTAAAAATTAGTATATACAGATTAAACGGTCAGTTGTTTTTGTCATGCAGTTGGTTTAGAAATGGTTGACTGGAATATAGATTACACCAGTGAAACGAAGTTCCACACCCTACCTTAATCATCTCATTCAACTGCTCCTGAGAAACGAGTCCGACAGGTAGAAAAAGAACAAAGCAGGAGGCAAAGCAGAGCAAGAGGAAAGGTTTACAGTGAAGACGATTCTTCTATTCATGATTCTTTTTGAGACAACATGGAAGGTAGGTTGAAACTGCTTGCTCAGGTGAAATGGAGGTGATCTTACTAACAGCATATATAATTAATATTTTAGAAGAACTTAAATCTACCTACTTTAACATAACTTCCAGTGGCAAGTTCATTGTTCAGGCTATATACTCAACTTTCTTTTAATAATAAAAATAATAAAAATAATAATAATAATAATAATAATAATAATAAATGTTTTTTATTGTTTTTAATTTTTTTTTATTTAAAGAGACGCTAAGATGTATCTGTTAAATATTTGAAAATATATCAATTTTCCAAGAGCAAAGCTTGACTTAGGGAAAAAATACTACATTTTTGTATTTATTTATTTTTTTCTTTGTTTTTGTTGTTTTTAATAAACATTTATTTAATCATGATGTATTTTATCTCTGCTAAAAGTATATAATACAATACAGTTATAAATCAAAACGACACTGTAGTTTAATTTCATACTTAAAATAATAAAAAATCCGCTATTAATTTCCCTTTATTTATTTTTTGAGAACGAAATCTGAGAATTGGAACTATGCCTCACATAAAGTCATGAGCACCTCAAAACTAGCACTATTATGGATGGATGGATGCTACTTTAAAAATACATCATACAACATTACAGTAATTAATCTGTGTGCTCGCAAAGGGTTGAAAAATAAATCGAAATAAATCATTATTTATTTTCTATAATATCTGTAAACAATGACGATGAGGCTCACAGAGGCATATTTATCCTTTGTTTTATGCCACACCTACTGCCTACCAAAATACCATCCATGTACCTTTATATTTCCTGGTATCTATACACCAACTCATTTGTGTTTATTGCACATAGTACTAAGGGTTTTATGGATATTATGTGACTTCAGTGTCCTTGGATGCACATTCTGTTGCTTTTCCCCATAGATTAGAATAAAAAAAAATGGGCCTATGTGACATCTTATAGTAATTATACCCCAGGGTACAAGGATGAATAAAACTATAGTTCTTGAACACTTTGATTTGCTTTAGAAAAAGTATATAGAAACATTTTCAGCCAAATTTATTTTATGGGAGATTGTAAGAGATGCCAGTTGGCAACATCAGCCTGTGAACAAAAAAAAAAAAAAAAAATTGAGTTTCTGATGGAATGTTTTTCTTACCACTGAATAATTTTACTTAAATTTCATTTTTATATGTATATGACATTACAATTTTTATCAAATATTACTGTAAGTTATATTATTTTATCTTAAAAGTGTGGAGAGTTGTTTGAACCCAAACAAACAAAAAAATTATGTTTTTAAAACCAGAGTGTATTGAAACAGAATGTCAAATGTTGTATAACCGAGAACACCGCTTTCCTAGAATGAACCTACCTAGGAAGAGTCAGTAGTTTTAGGCACGGCACTACACTCATATTTATAAAGCACATTTGTGAGAATATTTAAAGTACTGTGCATACAGTATTTGAAAAGATGCACAGAAACGTAAATTGCCAAGAAGATTATAAGAAAATTATCACAATATACAAATGCATTTTTATTGTCAATTTTAGCCAGTTCTTGTTATGCTTTGATAATACCATAACTATCTTGGTGCACCAAAACTGACATAGGCAAGCTTAATATGCAATATTAACAAGAGGTTTGCAAACATACCCAATAAATGTTATGTTTCTCATCCAGGGACGACAGCATTGAGGATTGTCTTGGTGGGGAAAACTGGAAATGGCAAGAGCAGCCTGGCAAACACCATCTTTGGAAAAAACGTTTTCAAACTTGAAGACTTAAATGAGACAGAGATGCTTGAGTCTGGGGCAAAAACCCAACTCGTCAATGGAAAGACCCTCACTTTGATTGATACTCCTGGTTTGTTTTACTCAGGCAGGCCTCAGACAGCCGTGAAGCTTGGGTGGAAGAGATGCATGCTGGAGTGCGCTCCTGGGCCTCATGTCTTTCTGATTGTTCTGAAAGTGGAGAAGTACACAGAGAAGGAAAAAGCGGTTGTGAAAAAAATATGTGAATATTTCTCAGATGATGCTCTGAACTATGCAATAGTGATCTTCACCCATGGTGACCAGCTCCCTGAAGAGATGAATATAGAAGAGTATGTAAATCAGAGTGATGGACTGAGGGAACTGGTACAGAGGTGTGGAGGCCGTTGCCATGTTTTTGATAACAGATACTGGAACGATGATGAAGATTACCGAAGTAATAAATTCCAGGTGCAAGAGTTGCTAAACACCATTGACAAAATGCTGATTGAAAACAATGGAGGGTATTATACCAACGCAGACCTCAATGAGACGGAGAGAAAAATACAAGAGGAGACAAAGCTTATCAAAAGATCACCAGAAAACCTGTCAGATGATGAAATCAGACAACAGGCAATAAGGATCCTTTTACATAGGCAAATGTTTGGCACTTTCCAGTTTCAGATGAAAGGTTTGTTTACTTTAGCCCTCCCAATAATAATTACTTTACCGCTTTTTGGAGAGAGACTAACAAAAGGACCTCTTTCCTGTCCTGATATGATAAGTCCAGCTCTTGATGTGGCAGAGTTAGCAACACCACTTAGTAAAGCAGTTGAAGATATAACTGAGGCAGCCGTAAGCCTTTCCTTACCAGCCAGTGGCATAGTGCAGGTAATGGAAGAGGCAGTCCCAAATGCATTTGAGGAAATCTATAATAGACTCACAGCTCTGTTTGAATGGACATATAACCCCTTTAGTCCATTTGAATAAAACACTAAGGAACAATCAAATGCTTTTGCTTCATCTCTGTTGTCCATCTGGCTTGAAGCAGTCGGACTGTGTTTGTAAAATGTAATTTTGGTTCCATGTATATGTTAATTGAAGAGCAGATAATACATTTTATTTATATTATTGGGTGAAGTAGACAAAAAAGAGAAAGATTAATGGAAAAACCTTTCTGTCTTACAGTTTCTTTAACTTTTTGTCAAAGAGTTGGGATGTTTTCTTTGCTGTTAGTGTTCCTTACATATTTTTTTGGATTTCAAGGTGAAACATTTTACATACCAATTTCAACATGTGGAATATACAGCTGTTTAACACCTTTGGTGTGTCTGTTTTATTTGCATGTAATTTTTTTGTTATATTATAGCTGAATAAAAGACAGTGTTGACATTGTTGTGTCTTTCTTTTTATCAACTTAAGCTTATATGCAGATTTATTTTTCTAAAATGAGTCTGAAAAACCCAAAATATTTTTGATGAAATTATTATTAATTTATTATACTAGTTATGTTAACATCACACCTGACCTCTAAAAATCAGCATTTTTAAAGATTTTATTAAAAGATAAAAAATAAAAAAGCCAAATTCTGATTTTATTGATTTTATCGCTAAAATAAATATTGACACAAAACTTGTTATACTTGGTTGGATAAACAGGTTTTACAAAATTAGTGTTTTCCCTCTACTAGTTTTGAAAGGTTTAGTATTTAAAGCACATTGTGGGTATTACTGAGTAAATTCACTGTATGTCAATAGACAATACTTTCACAGCAGGAAACTGACCTTTTTACAGTTACCTGTATTTTATGAAATACATATTAAAAAAAAAATCCTGTAAACTGATAAATGGGTGAAAGATACAACATTTTATGTTTATACAAGACATAGAAACACCCATTCCTAGAAGCGATAATAATACTTCAATAAATATTTATCAACATTGTTTAACCTACATAGGCACCCTTCTACAGTCCATAATTAACTTTATATAATCTCATATAAACCTTTATTCATCATGGTTAGTCTTTCTTTTCCTGCATTTACTGTCTATTTTCATACCCCTATGTGAGGAAGTTTGGATACATGTTTCTAAAGCTTCACTTATTTGATAATCTGAGGCTGAAATAATGCAGAAAACTAAATTTCCAAATAAAAGGTATCAGCAAATTACTATTCACAAAAATCCTTAGATCCGTAAGAACCAGAGCATCAAAATCTATATGATTGTTAATTTTAGAGCTTACACCAACAGCAACCTGTTTACTAACTTTAGAGAAATGTTTATCTGTCTCTCTGTTTCTCTATAACATCAATTAATAAATATGTTTATTAATTTATTTATAGATATGAAAATTCCACATAATTTTGTGTTTGTAATTGACATTTTTGGTTAGGTGTTATGATAAGAGTTCTGACAGATTAAAACTTAACTGTTAAATGTTCAACTGAATTTTCTCAGACTAACTTTGAGTCCTTTTTGTTTCGGATATCCTTCTAATTTTTGAAGATCTGCCACCCTGTTGGCTACAGGAGGTTTCTGAGCAACTCAAAAAGTATCATCATTATCGGTTGCGTTCCTGTGGGTTGGAATTTGATTACACCTTGAACATAATTGTCTTATAAAGAATCAAAATTCGTTATTGTCATTTTGAGACCATATTTAAATTATCTTTAGATATTTGGCTCAGAGTACAACACATAGAAAATAGACGAAAACAAAAAAACACCTGTAAGGGGAGCAAATGGGCATTCTCAGAGGACCCTCTTAAAAAATGTTCCCCTACCCTTCAACCTATTACGGTAATTGAATATGTACATGATTTTGTTTGTTTGCATATCTGCAGAGCTTCATATTTATTTCTTTGAAGCTTGCCGTCTCTCTTGACAACGTGATCCTTTAATTTATGGCCTACATAGAAAAAAAAATCCACCCTACTTAGGTATGAAGAGATGTCCCTTTGTCCTCCTGTTCTCACGCAGGACGATTTTCAACAACAACATTGGGCTTATTGTTTTGTGGCTCACTTTGTACAGTTACCTCTTTGAGAAGATTATACACTCCTCTCATTTCATAATTCTTTTCACAAACCATGAAGACTGGCACCACCCTTAAAACTTATTAAAAGGTGGTGTTGTTTTCCAATCATACAGGTGCAGCAGATTTTACTGGTAAGGTTAAGTCACATAGTTTAATAACAAGGCAAAACAAAAGAAAAGTATTTTAATGATGAAAACATGAGAAAGGAAAACTTAATCCAGGTTAGAAAAACTGAACAATGGAAATTAATAGTTTCAAAAACAAAAAAAAACAACCCAAAAGTTAATTGTGAAATGCAGCTCTAAACAAATAGGATTTTTGAGTTTGAGAAGCCAATGGTGTACAAAATGGCATTTAAACTATGACAATTAATAATATAATTGGTGGGTTAAAACAGTGCATAGATGTTCAGACAATTTAGGAAGTTTGTAAAGGAGATAAGAAATCTCCAAAAAGCCACCATAGATTTATTTACTACCAACTGTATATCCTGATATTGATTGCAAAACTGCAGCCAAAAACCTTATACAATTATTGCCAAGAAGACAGACTGAACCGGCTGAACTGGTTAAGCCCCTCCAACATCAAACATGGAGGCTCTTTATAAAGTATGTCCTCACCCATTCTATAAAAAGTAAGATGCTCTGTGACAGAGTAGGACCCAATTCAGCTACACATAATGAAGTTTTTCATCCCTTTTAGAACCTTTATTGTGTTTCAGGCATATAACTCTGGATTTAAATGTAATTTAGATGACAGGTGTTTTGGCGTATCTGTGGTGAAACCTGCAGATTAGTGTTCACTACTGGCAGATGCAGAGAAAATGCAATTAGAAAGAAAACTTCATTAAGCAAAGGAAACAGATTTCTATGGATTGAAAGTCAAAAACACTCGATATCTCAATAATATATGTAACAATTAGTTTTAGCTTCCGCCTCCAAATTAGAATCTATCACGGTTTGCTAATCAATGGAGTCTTATAATCAAACGTAAAAAGTTGAGAAACCTTACAGCTGCATTTTTTTTTATTAGAATGAAAATATCTAAGAGTGATGAAACTCAATGCTACATGTATTGCATTAATCTTAAACAATATTTTAAAGATAATAAAAATACATGGCAATGAATCCGAAAACAATCATCTTTTAATTTTAACAAATCTGAAACTTTTTTTTGTTTGTTGTTGTTTAAAGGTGCTGTTTTATGGTGGTTAAACAAAAATAATATTTTAGGTCTGCACACCATCTTGCACGCATACTGTGTGACATTGTTTTGTTCCAAACAGCTTACCCAACCAGCCAAACCAGAATTCATTAAAACAGGAGTATGACAAGTGACAGGACAACAACCAGTCAACATACGGCACAGGCAAGACAGCTGAGAACTCTTCGACTGGATTTTGATCCCTTTTCAAACATGGACGGTCAGTTGTAAATATACTGTAAATATTATATGTCTGGGTAAAATCAGGGGACATTTTATTTAATTAAAAACAGATCTGTTTTTCTGGTTATTCGTTGTCTTTCTTGGTTGATGCTACATACATCTAAAACTGTCCAATTACATTTACCGGAATATAGTCCTATACCATGAAACATTTCAAAATATTGTTTTGTCAGTCTTTTGTTTTTTTGACATAAAAGAAAAAGTTGTTGAGTCGATAATGTTTCTAACCGTTCACAAACTTAATCAGGTCAATTTGTTCATGGATAAGGACTGTGAATAGTAATTCAGTCTTTTGTGTGTTTGTGAGAAATTAAAACAGAATTGCATTTAAAAACTGGCAAACATGGGCTCAGTTGTAGATTTGTGCCCTGAAATAACTTGTAGTAGAGGGGTTTATAAGGTTTTTGTATGTATATAAACTTATTTGCTCATTTAATGGAGTTAATAACTACTAATAATGACCATTTATTAGGTTTATAACATCCTAAGCAGCTGCAAACAGCCACTTGGTATTAAGTATGTAATAGAAGATAGAATTAACATGAGGAGGAACTAAAACAACATTGTTAGACTTCATCTTCACCTGCTGCAAGATGATTTTACCTAAATAGATAGATTCATCCACTACCACTCAAGAAAGAAATTTGTAATGTTATTGTGTTCACAACAGCTATGGCAAGCTGGTTTGATATATATTAGTTTGACTGCATAGGTATACCTGCTATCTGAAATTAAAACTTTTTTCCTCGTCAAAATGACCATTTCAAACAAAATTACATGTTTAACATGAAGAATAAACATTCTGGATGACTAGAAATTAATTCCAGATCTCCATATCCCTATTGTTAACAATCAGCATTTGTATTATTTTGACTATGAAGAAATGCTTTTCAGATATTATTAATATATATTCAGTCAAGTTGATGAATGTAAAAAAATGGCCACTTATAATTCTAGGTATATAAAAGAAATTCTGAAATTCAAATGCAGGTGCAAAAATGTCATTTATAAAATGTATTATTACAGTTGAGACTATGAGTGTGATTATTTTAGTGATCCACAAATGGGACAACAGAGAGGAGAGTGCTTTTAATAAATGTTAATAAATGTTGAGCAGCAATCTTCTCCTTTGCCATCTTCCTCTCCTTTACAGCTGTAGCGCTGTTTCTCTGACTTTAAAACACATTCACCACCCTTTTTTTTTTCATTTAAATCTCTCGTTCCAGTGGGGTGAAATATGCACTTCCTGTTGCTTGTCTTTATGGTGACTGATCGAATCTGGGCTCCACTGATTATGGCTTTTCATACTATTTACGCACGTGTTCAACCCTTAGTGGACCTACTTGAAGTTGATTGAACTAATTCATAGTGGTCATTGTGAAACTAAAAACTCAGAATGTCTGACCTTAGGCTAGATTAATTTAGTGTTGAGGATTTGAATCTGAGTTTATTTAACCTGCTTCTTGAAAGGGACCCCATGAGTTAAAAACAATGTAATGTTCTCCACCTTTTCGATTCTTGTCCTCTACAGTAGTTTCTGACTCGAAGAGGATTGTCCTATTGGGAAAAACTGGATCTGGCAAAAGCAGCTTGGCTAATACCATATTTGGAGAGGAGATCTTCAAGATAAGCCATTCGCCCACTTCTGAAACAAGTCTTTCTTGTGGAGAAACCAGGTCTGTTGATGGCAGGAACCTCACTCTGATTGACGCTCACAGTGTTTTTGACACATGTGGCTCTGAAGTCCTACTTAAGGAAGAGATAGTGAGATGCATCACTGAGTGTGCTCCTGGACCTCATGGTTTTCTCATTGTTCTTAAAGTTGAGAAATTCACACAGCAGGAGAAAGATATAATAAAAGAAATATGTGAACAGTTCTCCAAAGATGCTCTGAAATTTGCTGCTGTAGTCTTCACCTTTGGAGACCAGCTCCCAGACGGATGGAGAATTGAGGACTTTGTCCAGCGCAATGAAGAACTAAGCACTCTGGTGAAAAACTGTGGAGGCAGGTGCCATGTTGTTGACAATAAATACTGGAAGCGTAACACAGGAGACAATTACAGAAACAATCAGATTCAAGTGGCAGAGATACTGAGAACAATAGACAAGATTAGTGAGGCAAATGGTGGAATGTACTACACTAATGAGATGCTGCAAGCAGTCAAAAAGCACATAGAGATAGAGGAGGAAAAAATTAGACAGTCAACCAATCAATCACCAAAGGCAACGAGAGACAGGGCTAAGAGTACTGTGCTTAATGAATTAATGATAAGGCTAGTGGCTACTGCAACAGGTGCGGTGTTAGGGGCCTTCCTTGGTATGGCCAAACATATTAAAGCCCTCGCTGGTACTCTGGGTCTTTCTGATGTTCCACTGCCATCCTCAGATGCCCACGGCATGCAATCAGTTCCTAAAGCCGCTCTAAGTGGAGTTCTACAGGGAGGTTTGATGGGATACTCTGCAGCTGCAGAAGCAAAAACTGTAGGGGATGCATTTCAGAAAGCCACAAAAGCTGTTTTGGATAAGAGTGCCATTTCAAGCTTGGGTGTAAAGAATGTTAAACAAGAGTAAAACTTCAAAAGTTAAGGGAACCCTGTGAAAAATGTATTATTTTCTATGTTGAAATATGCTGAACATTGAAAGCAGTGTAAAAGATTGAGATTTTAGCTCACATGAGATTCATCTGGCAATAGATTTAATCTGTATAGAACTTATTACAGAAACAACCTGTAAAAATGATAGGAAATTCAGCATTCAGATGTAATTTACTTTTTGATTGCTTATTTTTGTTTGTTCTAAACACCACCCTGGAAAACTGTTGTAACATGAACACCTGAAGCCTTTAGGAGGAGCTAAAGGGTATATTAGGTTAGTAATGGAAAGCCCATATAGGAAGAAAAAACAAGTTGGCTAAGTTGTTCTCTTGTTTATGTGTTTAAGAGCTGCACATAAATAGCCAACACCTAAAGATAATTACACCCAAATATACTTAATGAGTATTTTGAGATACACGGGAAAGTATATAGCTGTTTTTCAGCTGTCATTGTCCTATTTTTGTAGTAGAATTGCTTTTTGCAGTGTTTTCATAAAAAAAAAAAAGATGTGTTTAAATGTGTTAATACTTTTGCTAACGTTCTTTATGGGAAAACATTTTTTTAAGGCTTTAAATATTTTCTTCTTTTATTATGCTTTATAAAAAATATGTCCCTTTATTTTGATTGTATCTTGAGTCACTGGTTCATTTAATCTCTTATTATGCTCCAATAATCAATACCAGAATGAATATTGACTCAATGACATGACTCAATAACAGGGAATGAGAAAAAAAGAGGCAAAAAAACCCTGAACCTCTACCTTTCAAACAAGTTATGGAGGCAACATGGAGAGGACCATTTAATTAGTTAAACAGTGAATCAATTCAACAAGAAATGTGTTTGTACGTTATTTTTTCTTTTCTTCTTGCTGAAGACAAATGTACATAAAAATAATAAAAGGGAGTATCCATGCAAATGTTGCTATTTAGATTTTGTCAATACAAATCTCAGATGAAAAACAATATATAAGATTTTTGTTTCAAGTTTTAAACTAATGGATGCTATGTTCACATATGAGGATCTTTCTCCCTGAAACTTCTTATGTCATTTGCTGTTAAATGTTTACAATGTTTTTATTCTTCAGTTGTTCTGTTTTTTTTTTTTTTTTTTGTTCTACAGTCCTGAATCTGTAAATCTTTATCATCTATGTGCTTTATCATTGAAACACAGTGGTTTCTTTTTTTCAAATAAAACATTTTTTCTATTTCATTTTTCTATTTTGCATTTTTTAAGATTTTATTCATATGTAATGCATAAAATACACAAAATGTCTCGGAGATGCAAAGAAATTTTATTTTCACATTTCTACTCAGGCAACCAATTCTATGAGCATTTTTTATTGTTTCTGTAGGAGGCACACATCTTGCTACAACGTGATGTTGCGATATTTTACCTGTAGATTACGAACATACGATTGACTAGAACTGGGAGTCGTAGTTAATTGACCGATCATTAAAAAACAATGGTAAAACCAATTGAATGTTCTTAGTTGATAATTATAACTGTAATCTGCTTACTCACCAGGATTTTTGGCCTCTCGCATTGTGAGTGGCCTTTTCCCCGGCTGTTAAAATCCAGTTATCCCAACCAAGTTAGTGACTTAGGCTAGGCTATCAGCATAGTTATTAATTATCAACCAAAAAAATGTGTCTCTATTTATTTAAATGTCACCAAAAGGGGGGTCAGTCTGGCCAGAGTGATAACCAATCGCTGTACAAAAAACACAAACTACTGCAGGTTAAAATAATGATGTCTTTATTTCTAACAATCCTATAATCCTGATCTAACAATCAGGAATATAGGAAATTTAACATTTATGTAAACACTACACACTACTAGAAGATAAACATGAGGTAGATTACAGAAATAATTTGGGAAGAGGGGATAAAGGGGTCTAAGACTCCATGTAATCAGCTTCTGGGGAGTGTCCAAGGTAGGCCAAATGTCAATGTGGTAATGTGGCCTTTTTTGTTAAGTTGTTGCATGTTTTCTAGTTTGTGGATTTTGTTTGTTTTTGAACTTGTTTGCTTCTTTTCAATTTTGTGTATTGCATGTTTTTTTTTGGATTTTGTTTGGAGGCCACATTACCACTCACACCTGGACACGCCCACAGCAATGGCATAGGTGTTCCCCATCAACCAAGCAGCGTGCCGACTGGGACGCTGATTAAAAAGGCAGCTGTTTGGTTGGAGAGAGACTCTGGACATGGGAAGGCAGAGACCAGACATGGAGGGCCGAGGCCAATCATGGAGGGAGCCGGACGGAGCGGGTGAGGGAGAAGCATCAGGACATTTCTAGTGACCGTTTGCCGCAGGCGCACTGGAGCGGGCGTACTGGACCGTGGCGCTGAGGCGCGCTGGAGCGAGGGAGAGAAGGAGAGAGCGGCCCAGCGTGTTGTAGAGAGAGAGAGAGAGAGCGGCCCAGTGTGTTGGAGACAGGATTGAGAGCGGCGCGATGGAGACCGGCGCACTGGAGACCGGCGCACTGGAGACCGGCGCACTGGAGAGCGGCGCAATGGAGAGCGGCACAGAGGCACGCTGGCGAGAGGACCGCGTGTTGGAGGAGACCTCACTGGTGCCAGCTATGCTGGCGAGGCCCACACGCCCAGCTATGCTGGCGAGAGGACCGCGTGTTGGAGGAAGGACTGCGCCCTCCATCGTGCCAGGTGGAGCGTATCTCAGGGCTAGTTCATTGACTCTGCTGCTCCGATGCCCTGCATTTTTATCTTTTTATTTTCTTTTAATCCCTTCTTTTTTAGCTCTTCCTTTTAACGTATTTTATTGAACATTTTTAGCGAGCTCGTCTTTTGTCTGCTCACAATCGCCGCAGTCTGTTTGGTTTTATGTATTTTTTTTTTTTTTAGATGATTGCACCTCTCGGTGCCACATCAATACAAATAATAAAATTATGATGTTCTTTCAAAAATAGCAGCAGCTATAATGAGCAATAATAGGTGCAGTTAAAAACAGTGGGAAGTAATTCAGCCTACATGGTTAATGTTCAATGAGTCATAAACAAAATGGCAAACCCATACCATGTGGTCAAAGGATGTGGAGCAACAACGCTGGAAAAACACTGGAGGTTGTGAGTCTCACAAGATGGTGGCTCTTGTCACGTGACCAAAAGGGGAGGGTTAGACCACAAATGTGGGCGTACCGTAGGTTATGAAACTCGTAAAATGGCTGCTCCAATCCTATTTCAAAAAGGAGGGGTGGACTACAAATCTAAAGACAATGGGTTTTATATCTCAGAAAATGGTCACCCCTGGCATGTGGTTGCATAAGATTTGAAGGACTTACGAAACTCTTAGTTTGCTTAATACACTAACCTCAGGACAAAGGAATCCAAGGAAACCAAGGTGGAAAAAATACATAAACTCACTCAAAGCCTGTGCCACCACATTCATTCACACCATAAATCCAGAGGTCAGTTTAGAACACTTTTAAATGAATCATCAGTTCCATAACGCCATTTGCAAGAACCTGATCTTAACTACAATCGCCCAAGCTAGGAAGAAGAATGGAAAATGCCAAACTGGTGAACATTTAACTGCAGTTTAATATATTCCATTTTAAATGGTTATGGCGGGTAATGTTTGGTTTATTGAAATGTTTTGTCTGTCCCTGTGTAAATGGGTTTGGCTGACATTTAAGCACAGATTCCAATATCTCTGCATTGTGGAGACCATAGATAAATCTGATATTGGCGATAACGTAACTGCTGCTGAAGCTCCTTGAAAATGTCATTAGCCCTCAGAACAGTAGTGAGAAGTTTGGTATCCATTCTTTGCCTGCTTTGTGTGTCAACTCTCACAGTTGCTAGGCAACAGAGTGTATGGGTAATGGAAGTCTGAGAAGGCTGGACTTGTTTAAATCCATTGTCAAAACTCTTCCGGGCTTTTTTTTTTCATGGACATTGAAGGACTCAGTCCAGATAGACCAGGTCCTTCAAGGATGCATCCTCTGAAATCGAACACACCCTGGGTCTACCTGGACTGGGTGCTTCAAGGTGTGTGAAAAAAAGCAGACTGGAAAAGTTTGGCTATGGATCAAACAGAACAACCTTCTACAGCTGTTATCGCCCCTCACTTGGTGTACACTCTGTCGCCTAGCAACCATGACAGTTGGAACAGCAGTCAAAGAATGGATACCGAACTTCTCAATACTGTTCTGTATGCTAATTACATTTTTGATGAGGTTCAGCAGTTGTACTGTCATTGGGGATATCAGATTTATAGTCCTCACACTGCAGAGATATTCAAATCTTCCCTTAAATATGCCACTGATAAACTATTGTTTGAAAATATATTGAAAAGACAAAATGATATACATTCAAACATCTACATTTTGTTGTAAAGTAAAAGGTGAAAATCTGCAATTTTCAGATGTTAAACATGTTTTCAACAACTTTTCAATGTCTCTTTTTGAACTAAAGTGCGACTTAATTATACAGACCAAACAGCCCAAGTATTAATGAACGTTTCTGTTCAAACTCAAGACTATGACGGACCGACCAGATTTAGCCTAAAAACCAAGGTCTAAATGTGGTGTTTGGAAGGTATAATTTTAAAATTTCATCTAAACTATAGATTCTATGAACTGAGATGTCGAGCTGAAAATTTGTGATCAAATAAAGATCTGCCCTTTTTATAAAACATCTTAAAAAAAAGATAAAAAAGAATGTTTAGTTTAATTCTAACAAAAGTTATTGAGGATGATCTAACTTTTTAAGAGTCCATGGTGATGTGGTTTATGTCTTTGACTCGTATGCACCTTTCAATAAACCAAACATTACCTGCCACATATCGGACTAAATAACTATTTAAAATTGACTATTTTTATTCATTTAAGATGAAACTATTTGCATAATTGTATTATATTAAACTGCACTTACAATATTTACCACTGTTCGACACCTTTTACCTCTGAGCTCGGAGCTGCAGGCTTGCTTGGACTCATAATGAATCATGGGATACGGAAGGCTACGGAGGATACAATGGACCTCTCCTTGAAAACGGGCAAAAGGCAGGAGCTGCATTTGTCACCCAAAAAATGAGGAGTCTTCCAATCCAAACAGGCCACGATGTTGAGCTATGACACAATCTGGCCTTTGGAGGAAGCGGGCGCTGAATTCAAACTCCATCTGATTTTACCATACAGCGCAAATAGGAAACAGCATTTTGTTATCTAAAGAAATGACCAAAGACGTCCTGGGTTTTCATGAAGCCCTTCCTGAGAACTCTACACAAATATTAATACATATATGTTGTCTAAATTAATTATTTATGTTTTTGCATAAAATACACAGTAAATGGGCTATTTCCATGTAGACTAGATGGCTGCAGAAAAACATAATTAAACGTGACATAATTTAACATCACATCCATTCTTCTCTCATGAAGCAAATTATAAACATAAAAAAGGAGCAATATTTCTGTATTTGTTATCTTTACTTTACTTTATACTATCTTTAAAGATAGTATATTGATATTAATAATTAATTGCAATATATGTCTTGTCCGTTTATGGATAACATATGAATTAAAGTGTCGGATTAATTTAGACATTCCACTTAAGAGTAGCACTGCTGCCACCCTCTGGTTTAGAGGGGAACTGCTTGTTCCAAAGGGGGAGAATTACATCCACATGGAAACATCATTGTTTTTGTCCTCTATCATTTAGGTGTTTCCCTGTCTCCACACACCTGACCTGAATGGAAAGGTGATTAACAGGCTTTTGCATCATTTGATGGCTTCCGAGGAGGTAAAGCAATCATTTGAATCAAGTGTGCTTGAGTAGAGACAGATCAGTGGACCAGCTTGATGCCTGTTTTGCCTCCTATTTCCAGTCTCAGTATAATCTACTAAACTTGTCGAAAGTTTGAAAATGCAAGCAATTCTATTATCTAAGTGATGTTTAAACTATTTGTAATTTTTTTTACCAGCTCATAAAGTATTTTATTTCCCATCAAGCCTACTGTGTACATTTTCTGTATTTCTATAAACCGTTTCATTTTATATGTTGTATTTTTACAACATATAAATATACACTGCCTGTCCAAAAAAAACGTTGCCACCTGGATTCAACTAAGCAAATAGGGACGAGCCTCCTATTGGATAATTACTGTATGGGTGAATATCTTTCAGCTGGCAACAAGTTATTTAACCCCAACTGGTGCAATGACTTGCTTCTCATGTCCTACACAACCATGTTGAAAGACACATCCCGTGGTCGTGGAAAAGATGTTAGACTGTTTGAGAAGGGTCAAATCATTGGCATGCATCAAGCAGAGAAAGCATCTAAAGAGATTGCAGAAACTACTAAAATTGGGTTAAGAACTGTCCAGCGCATGCAATGATAGTGGGGACCCATCAAGGAAGAAATGTGGCCGGAAAAAAAATCCTGAATGATCGTGATCAGCG
>NW_015151624.1:215784-217815 GCF_000732505.1 Cyprinodon variegatus
ATTTAAAATCCAGGATTTGAAAGCAGTGGTTCAACTGTAATGCACACCATTGATAAAAACAGAATGGTAAAACCACATTAAAAAGGCTAAAAACGCTTATTAAAATTTTTTAAAAACCTGTCAGTCGTACAAAATCCATAAAAACGTGAACACACACACTCTCAGGCAATCTGCAAAAAGGACACTAATTTCAACCCCCAGGACTGATAACTGATAAAAACGAATTTGAAGCGATGGCACCGTGAAGTAGCCTATCCTCCACTGAAGGTCACCAGTCTGTTTTTTCTTATAGGAGGCTCCACTGAGGTTTTTGTCCTCCGAATTTGCCAGGCCACACACTTATCGCTCTATTGTGGAGAGTTCTCTTTTTTAGGATTTTGTACAACTTTTGTACAATGTTTATGGGTCCGTCTTGCACAAATCCATCCTTGGGATTTGTAGCAGAGGACCGCTGTCCTCCTCAAAGTCCGGATCCATAGACACGTCCGGGACTGGGTCATTTGGGTCAGGCAGGCGCTTTTCTGCAACATGCATATATTGGAGCCGTCTCTCTCCAGCTGTCATCTGCTCTTTTAGCTGTTCCAGAAAGGCTACCCGCACCAGATGCCGCAGGATCACCGCTCCCAACCTGGACAGCGTTTCAGGAAGGCCCAGCACGGAGCTGTCGTGGAAGTCCAGCCTTGCTCCACACACCAGCGGTTCTCCTAAAAGCCAATGGAGAGAGTTATGCGTTTTGGATCTGTGCAACTTAAAAAAAGCACATGATTGAAAAACACTTTGATAAAATTGAGGCAACCCTCTTATCTTTAAGAGACTGAAGTCTGTTAAAAACAGAGCAGATTTCATCCCCAGAAAGTTTACACGTCTGAGAATGCAGCTGGCCACGTCCCTCCACACAGGGTTTCCTGTCAGGAACTTCTGAAGGAACTGTAAATGAAAAGTGGCTGTTCTAGCGGCCAGGTGGACAAGGCCCTGCCCCCCTCCTCTCTTGGTAAAAACAGGACAGACTATGGCACCCAATGTCGACCGCTCCAGAAGAAGTTTACCAACTCCGATTGTATTTTTATGTGTAAATTGGAAGGTGGGTCTAAAACAGAGAGCTTGTGCCACAGCTGTTATGCGGTTAGCTCAGTTGTTGCCCTGTGTCTGACAGCAAAGAGTGGATCAGCTTCCTCAGACCCTGCTCCCTCTCCAGGCTGAAAAAAAGCTAGAGGGAGCATCCATCTCTGTGATGTTCTGGATCCGAGATCTGACCAATAGGCCTTGGACTTTAGACTCCAGCAGGTTAGAGCTAGCCATTTAGTTTTGAGAGCTTCAATGTGCTCTCGATTTCCTTTGGATCCGCTAAGTTGTTCTAAGTCCACGATGTTCATCTCCAGATCGCTGATAGATCTGGTAATGTCACGAGTGACGTTGAGAGTATGCTGTTGACTCAGCAGTTTTATCTGAACTTTTCCATCGTCCCACCACTGTCTTAGACAAGTAAAATCTGACTTCCTCTGTCTAAAACCAGTCCCTGGTGTATATATATATATATATATACAGTATAAACCTTAGATTATTAACGGGCTCGATGCACAACTCAATTACTTCCTGAACCTAAAGCAGCTCTTTTGTTTCCTGTCCTTCGTTACGGGATAAAATGATTAATCCAGGTGTTATTCAGTTCATCCAGTAGAAAAAGACAGGAAACAAAAGAGATGCCCTGTGTTCAAGAAGTAGTGGATTTGTGCATAGCGGCCATTACTTAAAAGTTCTAAGCTTTCTAAGAAGTAAAAGTCTGAATTTTTAGCTACCATGGGCAGATCAAAAGATCTATAATAATAATAATAATAATGAATTTTATTTATAATGCACTTTACATTTGACATCAAATCTCAAAGTGCTACAAAGTGCTACATTTAAAAAAGGGAAAATTAAAACAAGTTTAAAAGACCATAACATTAAAAACAGTGTAAAAATCAATACATTAAAAGGCATACGTAGCCTATTAAAAAAAAATATTAAAATCAACAATTGTAGGTATTTCTA
>NW_015151624.1:219258-221191 GCF_000732505.1 Cyprinodon variegatus
CATGGGATGGCGAGGGGATCTAAAGAGCAGGTGGATGGTTTAGATTTGCGGATGATCTGTTAGTTTTTACATTTCAAAACATCTTGTGTCAAACTGAGTGTATTTAAACCTAAAGAGAATCACACAGAGAAAAAGCAGCAATTAGAAAATTTTATTGACAAAAGAAATGAATGATTTTTCCCTCAGAACTCGCCAGAAGACAATAAGGCTGCATGCAATCGTACTGGTAGATCTAGGTTAGCAATGACTTTTTAACACTGGGGGGGGGGCTTGCTTATCAATAAAGTAAGGATGGCCTGGATAGTGATCGGTTCATATGTAAGCAAGCAGAGGTTTATAATTAGGAGATTACAGGTAATGGCCTTTCAGCTTGAATTTGAGCCTAAGCTTCATGTGAATCTAAACTTGATTAAGACATTAGGAAAAAGTTAATATATTTTTATTGTACGTGGAGATTTCTAAGATGAGCCTTTTGAAATAAATCCTAGCTCTTTGGCCTTTGGATTTCTGGATGAGACTCCACAGCTTTCAAACACCAAAGCAACCCCTGAATAACATCAAAATTGATGATTTGACACTTACTCCCTCAGAGATGTTTTACACACCAAGTACATAAACTTACATTCTGTTTAAGACTGGCATCACTATTGCTATACCAAATTATTGTATTTAATGCAAAGATACATTAGCAACAGTTTAAAAGCTCCAAGTGCCCCTTTAAAAGCAAGAACAGAGATTGTATTTTCTAATCTTTGATTTTATTTAACAGGAATCCTGCAAAACTTCAACTGTATGAAACATCAACTTACATAACGTAAGATCACAAGTTGTAAAGTACCATTTCAAAAGATTTTTAGCAATGTAGCTATAAATCAAAATGGAATATTCATTAGCATCTTAAAGCAGCATAGATATAATATTTATCTTCAGAAGAAATATAAAAGGTTTTAACATTATTAGATTTAACTTGCAGTCTGCTTCTGAGTTCCTTGGCCTCCTGGACTGCTTACATCTCACACATATCAAAGTGCCCACACATCCACAAGCCCAAACTATTGATTTAGTGATAACACTGTCCCCATCACCCAAATTAAAGTCTATGACTTGTGCTTTTCTGACCATAAGGTTGTCTCCCAGGATCTGTACCTTGCAGGTCCTACACCACAAGAGGAAACCTAAAATCTGTTTCAGTCTTGAGCTATGACTTCCAGCAAGTATCACTGGTCACGCAGTTTCTATCAGTTAATGGCTATGCTGACCACTATAATTGTAGTCTTTACAGGATCCCTGATTGACATTCACCAACCACCAATCATGCAACAAAGCACTCAACACAGCCAGGTCCCAATATTTTCTCATAACATCTCAAACTACATTGCAATTTAAAAACAGTTGTTCGTACCAATCAATTCGCTTCTTAACAATCTACACATGCACATGCTGACACCAGTACAGATCAGTGCACTGGGTTCATGGAGGCTTTCACCAACCAGGGGTGGCTTCAGTCTGAGAGAGGTGAAGAAAAATCATACAGTGCAGGAGACCATCCATATGCCTACAATATTAAGCATATAGTCAACTGATCACAGCAATCCTGAGCCAGTAACTCTAATCTGGTCAGGTTCCTCCAGCTCCTAAAAGAGCAGTTATTCGCCCCCATTTGAAAAAGCCCTCATTCGACCACACATTTTTGCTCATCACAGACCCCCCTCAAATCTGGCATTTCTGTTCGAAGTCCTACAAGAAGTTGTTGTAGGCCAACTCAAAAATCAGCATCACATTCTTAATATATACCAACAAAGTTCAGTCTGGTTTTCAAGCAGCAGAGAGCATGGGCATAGCCCTCGTCCACATCATGAATGATCTACTTATGACTGCAGACCAGGGTTCACCATCTCTACTCCTCCTACTAGACGTTGTGGATTACAACATC
>NW_015151624.1:224455-226893 GCF_000732505.1 Cyprinodon variegatus
GTCTCACCACTGAACATCTGAGACCAGTTTGGTTTTTGAGTCACAGCAACCTTGTTGGAAACTGTTTACATCAAATTTGAACAAAATTAGCCAAATTAGTTGAGAAGATTTGATTTAGTAGATTTAGTTGCTCATAGTTTTCTTTAACAAACTCACAGGTTATAACAACATTGATCCAAGAGCTTGGATGTGTATTGAAGTCTGTGTTTCCTCTCACTCCATAACAACTGTAGATTCCTCCTTGTCTCACAGCGATTTCTCTGTTTTCCTCATTATTTGTTCCGACTTCAACTCCAGGGGTGTTTGAGGTCTTTCTATACCATCTGTACCTCCATCCAGTAGAGGGCTCCACAGTACAGCTCATTGTCACACTTCCCCCTACTGGAATGGTTGATGGACCTACTGTGAGTTTGGCTCTGGGTTCATGTGCTGATATGATAAACAGAAAAGAAGTTGATTTTATACAAAAAACATAAAAAATTAATACTGAAATATGATTTCATTGTTATAAAAATATTAAAGAATAAAATTATTATAATTCATTATTTTTCAAAATAGGTAACATGAATTAGTGAGGTAGTTTGTTATTGTTTTATACATTATAAAAAGTAAATTTTTAGTTGTCAGGGTTTGGTTGAGGTTTGAGGACCCAGACGCAGAGGCAGAGAGGCTGAGTAGATTTTTTGCAGTTTAATGGGAAAAAACAGTAAACAAAGGCAGGAATCCAAAAAACCAACTAATAATGTAAACCCAACCACAACCATGGAGACATCAGGGGAAAATAATCATGAGGAGCCAGGGAGAGACAAGGTAGGATGAAAACAGCCGCTCTGTTTGAAATCCTGGGCTGCATCCTCCAAGTACGCGGTCTACCTAGACTGGATCCTTCGAAGTCCGTGAAAATAAGAGTTTTGGCTGTGAATTCGAACAGGTCTACCCTTCAGCGGGTTTTACCGCCATATGCTCTGTTGCTTAGCAACCGTGAAAGTTGACACACAAAGCAGGAAAATAATGAAAACTGAAGTTTTGAAAACTGTTTTTTTCTTTTTTTATTATAAAGTGAACAAAGACTACACTCACAAGAATCCAGAGTGGAATATAGGTGTCAACCACCGGAAGCAGGAACAAATAAAATCAAATGTAATGATAGAAACCTTAGTCAGTTAAATAACCTGCTGCTGTCATTTTGCACATCTCTGATGTTGCTGCTATTTTCAAATATCCATTACTGTAGAAATGTCCATAGCTGGATATTGGTTATTTATTCTCCAGTTTTATATTGTTAAAACACTTTACATAATTGTATTGAACATATTTTGACTTTTCCCTATGATGCTATTCTTATACATTTTTCTAAGGTCCACATTTGTGTAAATTTGCCCATTGTGGGACAATAAAGGGATTTTCTATTCTATGAAAAGGGGAGAAATATATAAGTAAATCTAAACAATGTATACAGCTGCAAAATCTCTAATATTCAACAACAAAAAATTATTAGTTAAGCATAATGTGCAAAACAGCAACAACAAAAAAATGTTTACTCCTATCCTATTATAGTCCCCGCACTGCAGATCTATTAGAATCTGTCCTTAAATTACAGCCAAACTCATTTACACAGTAAGAGATAAAAACCTTTAGATAAACCAAACATTACCGCAGCTTATCTGACTCAATAACCATTAAAACAACTATTTTCCTTCATTTCAGACGTAACAATTCACAGACTTGTATCATATTAAACTGAACTTCCAATTTTCACTACTGTTCGTGAGCAAATCACGGCTTGCTTGGTCTCGCAATGAATCCTGGGTAAACCAAGGATACCGAGGATACATCCGACCCGTCCTTCAAATCGGGCAAAAAGAAGGATGCATTTTAAGGTTGCATAACGAGGACTCTTGGAATCCGACCAGACCTCCGCGCCGCGCTATGACATAATCGTCCTTCGAATCTGGCCTTCTAAGGACGCAGCCCAGGATTTTAAACAGAGCAAGCATTGAGATCCAGCAACGACAAGGAACCAACAAAGAGTGACAGCAGAGGGAGAGAATATGTAGCTGACTGAGACAAAGGCAGGGCTAACGAGCTGACGAGGAGCAGGTGTGAGAGGAGACAACGAGTAAGCCAAGGGGAAAGGAACACACACAAGAGGGAAAAATAGGACAACGCAGAAAAACCTGAGAACTAACATAAATCTAGAAATTACAACAAAATAGGAATTACACCAATAAAACTAGAAAAGAAGGAGCAAAGTAAAGCACAACAGAACCAAGACCATGACATTAGTTCTTAATAATTCCTTTATTTCTCATGTTAAACTTGATTATATTCCAACAGACAACCAAGAGCCAATTTTTTTTTTTTCTGTTATTTTTCTGAACTAATAATAATAATAATAATTATTATTATTATAAATTAAGTTGTGTTTTTAAATACTG
>NW_015151624.1:227938-232015 GCF_000732505.1 Cyprinodon variegatus
ATTAGCGCTACTGGATCTAAAAATATGTGATAACATCTGGTAATACTGAAATAAAGTATGACTATTAAATATTTAAAGCAGAAAGGAGACGACCACAGCACGAAAATAAATGAAAGAGAAAAGTTCTTTAGATATTTTTTTAAACAAGGTAGAGAAGTTAGAACAAGTTTTTAAAAGGACAACATGACCAAATCATGTTCTTCTTTTTTCAGAATTTTCCCTTCATTTGAATCCTTCACACAAAGAAAGGGATCTACTTACACATTAAGCACCGCAGACTGAATAAGGTGTTCTCCATCCTGATCTTAAGGCAAAATGATGGGTTGTTCTGCTTTGGTCAAATATTGTTCCTTTCACATCAAGCTGCAAATGCAGTCTGTAGGAAAATGCAGATGTCTGAAATAGGAGCAAAGTTTTTACCCCAGCTTGAGACCAAAATACATTTTTATAACACTGACATCACTGCACTGAGTTCCTGTTTTCATGTTTCTTGACAAAGGAAAAAAAAAAAATTTTGTGCCTCTGTCACTGAGAATATTTTGGTGACAGATTAAGAGCACACTTTGGTTCTATTTCAATATAGCAATATAGACTTAGATCAGAACATCTTTTTATAAAAACTGACATCACTGCATCAGGTTCCTGTTTTGATGTTTTTTATTAACTGGCAAAATGATCAGATAAGTAAAGTGACTTCTGTTTGCATTTCAATTTTCTAATAATTATACATCAACTAATAAATATATGCAGAGCAGTGCTGCAGGACCCAAACAAAGAAACTGATAGAAAATGACCACCTACCAGAGAAATGAAGAAAGAGCGATCTAACTGGGAAACAAAGGGTTAAACTTAACCAAAAGCTTCACAATAAGGTGAAAATACTGACAATCACACAGAACAGAACCTTGTATGGGACCCTGGTCAGAGACAGAGCTGTAAAAAAACAAAATTGAATTAGAAACAGAACCAAAGTGACCAACAGAAAAGTATTAAGCACATACCATAATAACCTAAAAGGTTGATGGGCAGCAATGATTGTTTGTCACTGAGGCAACTCACACTTTCAGCATCGGACCAGGAAACTTCAAAACCTCCTGCTTTCATAGCAAAGAGTCAATGTGCTGCTGGTAAGTTAATGAAGACATTTTTTTTTCCATTCCTTCATGCAAACAGTAGCTTAAAGCAAGTTTAGTATATTAATAGAAATATTTAAATTTTTTTTACTCTACCCAGCAACTTCATGCCTTCATATTTGACATATACTGTAGGACATTGTGTGAGAAGCTTCTGGCAAGCAGAGTTTAAAATTCCCCTTTTCATCTAAAAGAAACTAATGGGTGAGAATGATCTCATGTCTCAAATATAAATAAAGCCTTAGTGAGAAAAAGCAGGATATCATGTGTTAGTCGTTCAAGAGAACCGTAAAAAGGCTTAAATTGGAGACAACCAGACTTTCTCTCAGTTTTTTTTAAAGACGTTTCATTACCTATGAAGTGTTTAGTTTTCTTAAGAGAAGCATTAAAAATGCTCTTAAAAAGTGAAAGAAATGTGTCAGGCTGTGAGACACAAAGAAGGAGAGAGTTTTTTTCATTTCAATTTTCTTGTGAATATTATGTCTCATTTTTAATTTCTACTTTATTGTATGTTCCAATGCTGAATATTTGTCTTTTTCAGCATTGTTTCTGTTGATAAATGTGCTTGAGTGTGTGGTTTTCAACTTGGACCTCTCTGTGATACCAAAGAAAGAAATAATGAGGTAAATAAAATAAAATAATCTGTAAATGTTTGGTTAAATCAATTTACTTATAATGTCCCAAAATCTGCCCTGCTACCAGAAAACAAATAGTTTCTGTTTCTCTTTGTTCAGTTTTTAAAGGGCCATCAAAGGTACTTCAGACAATGGAGGGATCAGAAAGACCTCTCAGTATTCAGAAATGTTACAGCCACATCCTTTATCCATCTTTTTCTAACATATATCAATACAATTAATGCGATTAAAAAGGGGGACCGGAAGGTGTACTCCAATTACAGAGATATTACACTCCTCAGCCTCTCCGGTAAGGTCTACTCCAGGGTAGCCTGACGTAGTCCGACTCAATTCTAGTCAGAATATGAGTCTGATACTGCTCCATAGAGCTGTGATTATGGGGCGTGTTTCGAACGNATATTGGTTATTTATTCTCCAGTTTTATATTGTTAAAACACTTTACATAATTGTATTGAACATATTTTGACTTTTCCCTATGATGCTATTCTTATACATTTTTCTAAGGTCCACATTTGTGTAAATTTGCCCATTGTGGGACAATAAAGGGATTTTCTATTCTATGAAAAGGGGAGAAATATATAAGTAAATCTAAACAATGTATACAGCTGCAAAATCTCTAATATTCAACAACAAAAAATTATTAGTTAAGCATAATGTGCAAAACAGCAACAACAAAAAAATGTTTACTCCTATCCTATTATAGTCCCCGCACTGCAGATCTATTAGAATCTGTCCTTAAATTACAGCCAAACTCATTTACACAGTAAGAGATAAAAACCTTTAGATAAACCAAACATTACCGCAGCTTATCTGACTCAATAACCATTAAAACAACTATTTTCCTTCATTTCAGACGTAACAATTCACAGACTTGTATCATATTAAACTGAACTTCCAATTTTCACTACTGTTCGTGAGCAAATCACGGCTTGCTTGGTCTCGCAATGAATCCTGGGTAAACCAAGGATACCGAGGATACATCCGACCCGTCCTTCAAATCGGGCAAAAAGAAGGATGCATTTTAAGGTTGCATAACGAGGACTCTTGGAATCCGACCAGACCTCCGCGCCGCGCTATGACATAATCGTCCTTCGAATCTGGCCTTCTAAGGACGCAGCCCAGGATTTTAAACAGAGCAAGCATTGAGATCCAGCAACGACAAGGAACCAACAAAGAGTGACAGCAGAGGGAGAGAATATGTAGCTGACTGAGACAAAGGCAGGGCTAACGAGCTGACGAGGAGCAGGTGTGAGAGGAGACAACGAGTAAGCCAAGGGGAAAGGAACACACACAAGAGGGAAAAATAGGACAACGCAGAAAAACCTGAGAACTAACATAAATCTAGAAATTACAACAAAATAGGAATTACACCAATAAAACTAGAAAAGAAGGAGCAAAGTAAAGCACAACAGAATCAAGACCATGACATTAGTTCTTAATAATTCCTTTATTTCTCATGTTAAACTTGATTATATTCCTACAGACAACCAAGAGCCATTCCTTTTTTTTCTGTTATTTTTCTGAACTAATAATAATAATAATAATAATAATGATTATTATTATTATTATTATAAATTAAGTTGTGTTTTTAAATACTGTAGCTTACCTGAAACAATCATGTAGATAGTATTACTCCACTTAGGTAGATGTGAGTTCCTTCTGTAACCACAACACTTATATTCACCACTGTAATCTGTATAGTCAAGATTAAATGTGTAGCTTTTTGAACTGTTGATGTTATGTTCTCCACCATTCCATATTATTCTGTAATCCCAGTCAGTTTCTTTTCCTTCATTCATGTCACAGATGAAAGTAACAGACTCTCCTCTATAAAATGTCGACCAGTTGGGCTGAATTGTCAGCACAGCATCTACAGGAGAAGCAGCATTTAGTTCACATCTGTTCTGGTTTATAATAGATATTAACAACTAAAATTAAAATCATGAAAAAAGAAAAAATACAGAGTATAGTTATGATAAAGATTTAAAGCTGAAGTCACCTTGAGTTAGTCCGCAGCAGAGGAGAGTGTTCAACACTGGAAAAGAGTTGAAAGTTGATAATAGTTTAAAACTTAAAGAGATTCAGTTTAGTAAAATTATTTTCCCACCATGAAACCTATAAATTACTCTGTTGTAAGCTTGATAAATGCAAATATGCTAATAAAGTTAACACTGAAATATTTTTTTCTGATCAGAATAGGACAAGTTTTAATTTAGATGTTTTAATGTCTGATAAGTTCAAACTCCACTTTAGAAACTCCACTTCTGGACTCTGTGTCTGACTGTAGAAAATGTAGAGACGTCCTCCAC